>NC_089841.1:273199116-273294116 GCF_035609145.1 Eleutherodactylus coqui
TCTGTACTGACCCCTGATATATCTATATATAGTTATTAGAGCGCCCCCTTGTTACAGTCCTGGGTATAATAGATGATGGGAGAGATCTCTTTATTGACCCCTGATATATTATATATAGCTATTAGAGCGCCCCCTTGTTACAGACCTGGGTATAATAGATGATGGGAGAGATCTCTTTATTGACCCCTGATATATTATATATAGCTATTAGAGCGCCCCCTTGTTACAGTCCTGGGTATAATAGATGATGGGAGAGATCTCTGTACTGAACCCTGATATATTATATATAGTTATTAAAGTGCCCCCTTGTTACAGTCCTGGGTATAATAGATGATGGGAGAGATCTCTGTACTGAACCCTGATATATTATACATAGTTATTAAAGTGCCCCCTTGTTACAGTCCTGGGTATAATAGATGATGGGAGAGATCTCTTTATTGACCCCTGATATATTATATATAGTTATTAGAGCGCCCCCTTGTTACAGTCCTGGGTATAATAGATGATGGGAGAGATCTCTGTACTGAACCCTGATATATTATAGTTATTAGAGCGCCCCCTTGTTACAGTCCTGGGTATAATAGATTATGGGGGAGATCTCTGTACTGACCCCTGATATATCTATTGGTATTAGAGCACCCCCCGTGAACAGTCCTGGCTATAATAGATGATGGGAGAGATCTCTGTACTGAACCCTGATATATTATACATAGTTATTAGAGCGCCCTCTTGTTACAGTCCTGGGTATAATAGATGATGAGAGAGATCTGTACTGACCCCTGATATATCTATACATAGTTATTAGAGCGCCCCCTTGTCACAGACCTGTGTATAATAGATGATGGGAGACATCTGTGTACTGACCCCTGATATATTATACATAGGTATTAGAGCGCCCCCTTGTTACAGTCCTGGGTATAATAGATGATGGGAGGGATCTCTGTACTGATCGTTGATATACATAGTTATTAGAGTGCCCCCTTGTTACAGTCCTGGGTGTAATAGATGATGGGAGAGATCTTTGTACTGACCCCTGATATATTATACATAGTTATTAGAGTGCCTTCTTGTTACAGTCCTGGGTATAATAGATGATGGGAGAGTTCTCTGAACTGACCCCTGATATATCTATACATAGTTATTAGAGCGCCCCCTTGTTACAGTCCTGGGTATAATTGATGATAGGAGACATCCCACAATAGTAAGAACTTGCTGGGTAAGTAAAATAAGACATTCCTCCAAAATAAGCCCTAGCTCATCTTTTGGAGCAAAAATTAATATAAGACCCTTTCGAGGGACTTTAATATAAGACCCTGTCTTATTTTTCAGGGAACCAGTACATTTGCTATGCGACAATCCAGTGTAACAGACCCCATCACTATAGGAGTTCTTAAGTATAAGGAACAACAGTATGTCTATCACTTTACTTAATTGGGGTGCATTTAATCTTTTTAAGGTGTCTCTGCACTTCTTCTTGGGTTAAACTGGTGAAATTCAGTCTAGAGTTTACATTATCACTCTGCATTTCACACAAAATTTTATTTTCCTGAGTGAAAACACTTGAAAAAAAAAAACTATTTAATAGATTTGCTTTCTCCTCATCACCCTCTACAATTTTTCCTACATTTTCAGTATCAATCTGTTTACGATCTACATAATTGAACAACAGTTTAGGGTTAGTTTTGCTCTCTTTGGGAATGTGTCTTTCTGTCTCCATCTTTGCGGCTTTTATTTGATTTTTACATAATTTCTTTCTTTCCTTATAGGTTTTTAGTGCTTCTTTGCTGCCTTCTTGTTTTAGTAGTTTAAATGCTTTCTTTTTGCTGCTTATTGTCGCCTTTACATCTTTATTGAGTCACATTGATTTTTTCCTGTTCTTAATCCCTTTATTCCTGTAAGGTACGAACCGCTCACAGTAAGTATTTAAGATGTTTTGAAACATTTCCCCTTTATTGTCTGCACTCTTATTCCTGAGAATATCGTCCAAGTCAGTAAGGTTAAGGGCATCTCTAGACTCATCAGACTTGGCCTTCCTAAAGTTCAGTATTTTTGCAGCTCCCCAATAAAACTCCCTTTTGAAAGACAAGTTGAATTTTATATTATGACTAGCTTACCCGTCGCGCGTTGCTGCGAAGACAGACAGACAGACATTCGTTTTTATATATCTAGATAACAACCAATAACAGCGCAGCTTTCAAGTTACCTCTGCGGTATAATATATAACAACCAATCACAGCGCAGCTTTCATGTTACCTCAGTGGTATGATATATAACAACCAATCACAGCACAGCAGCTTTCATGTTACCTCAGCAGTATAATATATGGCAACCAATCACAGCACAGCTTTCATTTTACCTCAGCAGTATGAGAAATAGCAACCAATCACAGCACAGCTTTCATTTTACCTCAGCATTCTCAATATCCAGCAATTGTCTTACGAAACGTTCGGCGGATGCATCATTTTGTGGTTGAACACGCATCCCATTGCTCGTAATGCCTTTTGCTTTTGTGCTTGATGGAAATCAAACGATCTTTGTCTAGGGGGCATAACTGTAGACAATGCTCGTACGCCGCCACCTATCGTAGGATAGATATTCTATGCCAGTAATCTTAACAGGAGTGTACTCAGCAACTTCCCAAAGTTTCATGGTGATTAGATGAATGGTGTAGTAGTGCAAAAAGGACAGACAGACAGACATACATTCCTTTTTATATATAAAGATGACATCAGGAAGTGAGAGAATTAGATTCCGTACGTAAAATTTGGACGCTAATTCTTTTGCGCATAGAATTGGATAATCGAGTTGGGACCCATTAACTTTTCCTATTTATGATATAATCAATGCACGTGCCAAATTTCCTGTTTCTACGACATTGGAAAGTGAGAGAATTAGATTCCGTATGTAAAATTTGGACGCTAAGTCTTTGCCGCTTAGAATTGAATAATCGAGTTGGGACCCATTAGCTTTTTCTATTTATGACATACTAAATGCTCGTGCCGAATTTCAAGTTTCTATTACATTGTGAAGTGAGAGAATTAGATTCCGTACGTAAAATTTGGACGCTAATTCTTTTGTGCTTAGAATTGAGTAATCGAGTTGGGACCTATTAGCTCTTCCTATTTATGACATAATCAATGCCTGTGCCAAATTTCATGTTTCTATGACATCGGGAAGTGAGAGAATTATTGGCAATGATGGAAATCAAACGATCTATGTGGGGGAGGGGGGCGTAACTGTCGACGACGCTCGCACACGCGCCATTTATCATAGCATAAATGTAGTATGCCTATAATCTTCCCAGGAGTGTACTCAACAACTTCCCAAAGTTTCATGGCGATCGGATGAATGGTGTAGTAGCGCATAAAGGACAAGCAGACACACATACATTCAATTTTATATATATAGACTAGCTTACCCGTCGCGCGTTGCTGTGAAGACAGACAGACAGACATACATTCATTCGTTTTTATATATCTAGATAACACCAATCACAGCGCAGCTTTCATGTTACCTCAGTATAATATATAACAACCAATCACAGCGCAGCTTTCATGTTACCTTAGCAGTAGAAAATATAACAACCAATCACAGCGCAGCTTTCATGTTACCTGAGCAGTAAGAGAAATAACAACCAATCACAGCGCAACTTTTATTCTGCCTCAGCAATATAAAAAATAGCAACCAATCACAGCGCAGCTTTCATGTTACCTCTGCGGTATTATATATAGCAACCAATCACAGCGCAGCTTTCATGTTACCTCAGCGGTATAATATATAGCAACCAATCACAGCGCAGCTTTCATGTTACCTCAGCGGTATAATATATAGCAACCAATCACAGCGCAGCTTTCATGTTACCTCAGTGGTATAATATATAACAACGAATCGCAGCGCAGCTTTCATGCAACCTCAGTAGTAGAAGTAGCCACCAATCACAGCACAGCTTTCATTTTACCTCAGCATTCTCAATATCCAGCAATTGTCTTGCGAAACGTTCGGCGGATGCATCATTTTCTGGTTGAACACGCATCCCGTTGGTCGTAATGCCTTTTGCTTTCGTGCTTGAGATGGAAATCAAACGATCTTTGTCTGGGGGGCATAACTGTCGACGATGCTCACACGCGCGCCATTTATCGTAGGATAGTTGTACTATGCCAGTAATCTTCCCAGGAGTGTACTCAGCAACTTCCCAAAGTCTCATGGCAATTGGATGAATGGTGTAGTAGCGCATAAAGGACAGACAGACAGACATTCATTTATATATAGATGACATCAGGAAGTGAGAGAATTAGATTCCGTACGTAAAATTTGGACGCTAATTGCTTTGCGCATAGAATTGAATAATCGAGTTGGGACCCATTAGCTTTTCCTATTTATGGCATAATCAATGCTCGTGCCAAATTTCAAGTTTCTATGTGAGAAAATTACATTCCGTACGTAAAATTTGGACGCTAATTCTTTGGTGCTTAGAATTGAATAATCGAGTTGGGACCCATTAACTTTTCGTATTTATGACATAATCAATGCTTGTACCAAATTTCATGTTTCTACAACATTGGGAAGTGAGAGAATTAGTGGCAATGATGGAAATCGAACGATCTACGTGGTGGGGGTCGTAACTGTCGACGACGCACGCACGCGCGCCATTTATCGCAGCATAAATGTACTATGCCTATAATCTTCCCAGGAGTGTACTCAACAACTTCCCAAAGTTTCATGGCGATCGGATGAATGGTGTAGTAGCGCATAAAGGACAAACAGACAGACACGCAGATAGACATACATTCAATTTTATATATATAGATTACTATTTCCCAGGTGCCCCCAATCTGCATGTTTCTTATTCTGTCAGGTCTGTTGATTAAGTTCAAAATGGCCGTCCCTCCAGTTGGGTCCTGTACAGGTCGGGTAAGGTGATTATCTTTAGTTATTGACAGAAACCTGTTACCTTTATGAGATCTGCTGGTTTCAGCTTCCAGGTTTATATCCAGATAGTTAAAATTTCCCATAATAATTACCTCATTGTGATTTGCCACCTCATCTATTTGCCCCAGTGTTAGGACCAGGAGACCAAGGCGTCGTCCGGTCTCCTGATCCGTTTCTGTCAGCAGTCACAGGGATACTGTGTCCAACTCCTCCACCCAGCTGGTAACGATTTGCAATCAAGCTCCTATGTAAACCCTGCAGTCTGCATCCACCATGCCTGCTGTTGATGTCACTTCCTGTGATTGCCTGTCTGAATGCAGTTCGTTGTGCACTGTGTCTGAGTGTTTTGCCCAGATTCCTGTGTGCCTACTTCTGGGTTCTGTCTGTATGTCTATACCTAATATATGTTATCGCTGCTCAGGTCTGCTTCCGGTTCCACTTTTTTCATATCTGCATGTTCGGTGCAGTGACCCTTGATTCCTAGGGTCACCTAGGAGCCAAGGTCAAGAAAGGCAGCCTGGACCTCTCCACCATCTGGAGTACCTCCAGGACAGGGACACCTCGTCCGTCTAGAACAGGATAACACCCATTTCTATTCCTGCACTGAGTTCTCGCACTTGTCCTGCCGTCACCTAACTATCAGCTGTCTCCCCTGCCGGTTGGTTCCATTTGGCAGGGATCCAATAAATCTATAACACCCAGTAATAGATGTTTCATTGGCTTCTGTTAGTTTTGGTGACCTGTAGAAAACCCATATGAGGATTTAATTATTGTTTTTCTCTCCATGTATTTCTACCCATAGAGACCCCACATGCCCATGTTCTGCAACCCTGTAAGTTAACCACCCAATCACAGCTTTTATCCAACCAAGTCTCAGTTACTCTCACTCTCGCTGTGGTTTCCCCAGACATTGTTATTTCCAGTTTGTCAATTCCATTAATCGGACTTCTAGCATTAATCACCATACAGTTTAGAAAGTTTGTTAATTTTTAAATTAATTATATCCCTATTAATTGTTCTGTCAGTACTAACTGTACTAACCCCTCCCACTGCTTCACCCCCAATTCCATTACTTAGTCCTTATCTACACTATCTTCTCCTTTATCTCTTCGGTTGCCCTCCCCCCCAGTCCCTAGTTTAAATACTACTCCAGCCTTCTAGCCATCTTCTCCCCCAGCACAGCTGCCCCCTCACCATTGAGATGCAGCCCGTCCCTACGGTAGAGCCTGTAGCCAACAGCAAAGTCAGCCCAGTTCTCCAGAAACTCAAACTCCTTCTTACATCAACTCTGGAGCCACTAGTTTACCTCCCTAATTCCCCTCTGCCTTTCTGGTGTGGCTCGTGGTACCGGGAGTATTTCAGAAGATACTACTTTCGAGGTCCTCACCTTAAGCCTACATCCTAGCTCTCTGAAATAGTTTTTAAGGACTTTCCACCTACCTCTAACTTTGGCATTGGTGCCAATGTGTACCACAACTGCTGGGTTCTCACCAGCCCCTCCCAGTAATCTGTTAACCTGATGTGTCGAACTCTAGAGCTAGGAAGGCAACACACAGTTAGATGAAACCGGTCTTCGTGCAGATTGCCCTGATTGTCCCTCTAATAATGGAGTCCCCCACTACCAGGACCTGTCTATCCTGCCCTTCTATTCCCCTTCTTACTGGAGCAGACATCTCCCAGGTGGTCAGAGGGCACATCTGCCAACTGTGCAAACTTGTTGGGGTGTGCCAGTTCAGGACTAGCCTCACTGGTTCTCTTCCCTCTATCTCTACTCCTGTCATACTACCATCCACCCCGACATCTACCCCAGGTTCCCAATGGATCTCAGCATTGGAAGCTGCTCATTTAGATTCAGGATCTGGCTTCTGAATGTGCAAAACGCTGACATCTCGTACAGCAGTATGCAGCCGGCTGGTCAAGGACGCCATCCACGGCACAGGAGGCACACCGGCCGCCATCCACGGCACAGGAGGCACACCGGCCGCCATCCACGGCACAGGAGGCACTCCGGCCGCCATCCACGGCACAGGAGGCACTCCGGCCGCCATCCACGGCACAGGAGGCACTCCGGCCGCCATCCACGGCACAGGAGGCACTCCGGCCGCCATCCACGGCACAGGAGGCACTCCGGCCGCCATCCACGGCACAGGAGGCACTCCGGCCGCCATCCACGGCACAGGAGGCACTCCGGCCGCCATCCACGGCACAGGAGGCACTCCGGCCGCCATCCACGGCACAGGAGGCACTCCGGCCGCCATCCACGGCACAGGAGGCACTCCGGCCGCCATCCACGGCACAGGAGGCACTCCGGCCGGCATCCACGGCACAGGAGGCACTCCGGACGGCATCCACGGCACAGGAGGCACTCCGGACGGCATCCACGGCACAGGAGGCACTCCGGACGGCATCCACGGCACAGGAGGCACTCCGGACGGCATCCACGGCACAGGAGGCACTCCGGACGGCATCCACGGCACAGGAGGCACTCCGGACGGCATCCACGGCACAGGAGGCACTCCGGACGGCATCCACGGCACAGGAGGCACTCCGGACGGCATCCACGGCACAGGATGCACACCGGACGGCCTCCACGGCACAGGATGCACACCGGACGGCCTCCACGGCACAGGATGCACACCGGACGGCCTCCACGGCACAGGATGCACACCGGACGGCCTCCACGGCACAGGATGCACACATTTTAAATCATAGGGGGATCCAAGAAGATGCCTTTACATAACTCGGACAGCCCCTTTAAGGCCGACAGCTTGCTGCATTGTTTTATTTTATTTTTGCAATTGCAGAAAGGAGGTTAGGTCAGCGTTATAACACACATGCGATATCCCAACGTCCCGAGGTTTAGTATTTCTGCTGCCTTCCAGTGATTATAACAGAACCTTCTTTATATCTGATGCGTATCCAAGTATTTACTATATATAACCGGTAACCACTGTAGTTCCCATCGTACAAGTTACAGTGACTAGCGAGGTAAGTCCTCTTCCTACATGACATAAATAATGTGGTGGTAAAGACAGTGTTTTCGAATTTTTTACAAACTTAACGTGACCTTCCATGTCTGGACAAACAAAGATGGCCGAACTGCTTCTCTGACTACCTGGTTCACACTTTGCGTGTTACTATGCAGTAGTAGTCCAAGACTCTAGAGGGCAGCACTGGTTAATCAGAGCGGGTGTAGTGTCTCAGACTACTAATGCATGCTAATACGCAGAAGGTGCTCCAGGAGACTCGGGCCCTTTGTACTTACGGTGAGGCTGGAGGAAAGAGAAAGAACTTATTTGTGGGTAACCAAACCCTGAGATGTCACCAGGCGGCAGGGGTGGCACATGATGCTGGCACTAGGATCATCTGCCATTGCTTTGGTTCAACACAGTCCATTATGTACCGTCACCCGTCAGCTGCAGAATGCGAGAACACTATCTGGCAACCCTGTGTAGCATCACCCAAGAAGCACAACCGGTGGCCGTGTGACAGCCGTGAGGGGGCTGCAGTGTAATAAAACAAGACGGACAAGTTCGTATGAAAGATCTGGAGTTTTTATACCAAATTGTTATAGTTAGACTCAGGAGTGTAACTAAGGGGCCCGGTTGCAAAAGTTCAGCTCCCCCATACCAAGAGGCGTAATTTGAAGAATCGGGGCCCCAATGCAAATTCTGTAAAAGGGCCCCAATTATAATGCTTTATTCATAGTACTGGGCTGTCTACATGGAAGAGAGGCTCTATGGGCCCCCTAAGGCTCCTGGGCCCGGGGGCCACCGCATCCCCTGTAGTTACACCCCTGGTTAGAGACTATTCTAGATACAATCTCATTTCAACACCCATATACACCCAGATCTCCATATCCCCCCCAACCATGCCCAGCTATCCAATCCATTATTTAGGATCTTACAGGTTTTACTAACTCCACGCCAAATGTCTGTTCTTCTAGTCACAAGTACCTTCATACTCTCATCATATACAATGGTTCATGGAAAATACTCTTCACTGCGGGAGTAGGGGGAGCTTTAAGAGTACCAGAAGAAGCTACATCAGGACTTCAGATGTAATTACATATATGGATGTGGAAGGTGGATGGATCTGGGTGGATCTGGGTGGATTTGGATGGATTTGGATGGATCTGGATGGATCTGGGTGGATTTGGGTGGATCTGGGTGGATCTGGATGGATTTGGATGGATCTGGGTGGATCTGGGTGGATCTGGGTGGATCTGGGTGGATCTGGATGGATCTGGGTGGATCTGGATGGATCTGGATGGATCAGGATGAATCTGGATGGATCAGGATGAATCTGGATGGATCTGGATGGATCTGGATGGATCTGGATGGATTTGGATCCATTTTACACTTTTCTAGCAGTTGAGTTGAGAAGAGATTGGAGAACGAGAAGATAAACAGGAATGTTACACAGAGGGTTTACTGTCCTACATGGAAAGTAGCAGCTTCTAGAGCGGAATAAGTTGGTGCTATACAAATAAAGATTATTATAAGATTATTATAGAGCCCTGGCAGATGCTAATGGCGGTCCTGTGGGCACAGTGCTGGCACAGTATTATTTTGCATTGTGCTTTTATATAACCTCCTCTTGTCCTCCTCTTTGGACTCCTTTCCCTTCACATTATCTATTTCTTCCTCATGACGTAAAGACGCAGCGCGGCGCTCCTCCACCTCCGGCGCCGCTGCAGACACTGTTACATGCTGAGGAAGCCCCACATTTCAGCGCGATCTGTGACATCTGTGACTGTACCCATCTCTGCGGCGCTGCGGCACATGGAGGGATCCTTGTTTGTGCCGCTTTCATCTCATTTCTTCCATATCCCACTTACAAACATTTTCTCATGAGAAGTACTATTTCATCCTGTTTATGATAGTTGGAGACGCAGGGATCTGCAGAGAACGTCTACAGTATATAGCGGAGGCTGATAGTACAGGGGGGGTAGTGGTAGTACTGCCAGGTTAGTCAGGTACAGTATATAGCAGAGGCTGATAGTACAGGGGGGGGGGGGGGGTACTGGTAGTACTGCCAGGTTAGTCAGATACAGTTTATAGCGGGGGCTGATAGTACAGAGGGGGTACTGGTAGTACTGCCAAGTTAGTCAGGTACAGTATATAGCGGAGGCTGATAGTACAGGGGGGGGAGTGGTAGTACTGCCAAGTTAGTCAGGTACAGTATATAGCAGAGGCTGATAGTACAGGGGGGGGGGGGGGTACTGGTAGTACTGCCAGGTTAGTCAGGTACAGTATATAGCGGGGGCTGATAGTACAGAGGGGGTACTGGTAGTACTGCCAAGTTAGTCAGGTACAGTATATAGCGGAGGCTGATAGTACAGGGGGGGGAGTGGTAGTACTGCCAAGTTAGTCAGGTACAGTATATAGCGGAGGCTTACAGTACAGAGGGGGTAGTGGTAGTACTGCCAAGTTAGTCAGGTACAGTATATAGCGGAGGCTGATAGTACAGGGGGGGTAGTGGTAGTACTGCCAGTTTAGTCGGGTACAGTACATAGCGGAGGCTGACAGTACAGAGGCGGTATTGGTAGTACTGCCAAGTTAGTCAGGTACAGTATATAGCGGAGGCTGACAGTACAGGGGGGGTAGTGGTAGTACTGCCAGTTTAGTCGGGTACAGTATATAGCGGAGGCTGATAGTACAGAGGGGGTACTGGTAGTACTGCCAGGTTAGTCAGGTACAGTATATAGCAGAGGCTGATAGTACAGGGGGGGGGGGGGTACTGGTAGTACTGCCAGGTTAGTCAGATACAGTTTATAGCGGGGGCTGATAGTACAGAGGGGGTACTGGTAGTACTGCCAAGTTAGTCAGGTACAGTATATAGCGGAGGCTGATAGTACAGGGGGGGGAGTGGTAGTACTGCCAAGTTAGTCAGGTACAGTATATAGCAGAGGCTGATAGTACAGGGGGGGGGGGGGGGGGTACTGGTAGTACTGCCAGGTTAGTCAGGTACAGTATATAGCGGGGGCTGATAGTACAGAGGGGGTACTGGTAGTACTGCCAAGTTAGTCAGGTACAGTATATAGCGGAGGCTGATAGTACAGGGGGGGGAGTGGTAGTACTGCCAAGTTAGTCAGGTACAGTATATAGCGGAGGCTTACAGTACAGAGGGGGTAGTGGTAGTACTGCCAAGTTAGTCAGGTACAGTATATAGCGGAGGCTGATAGTACAGGGGGGGTAGTGGTAGTACTGCCAGTTTAGTCGGGTACAGTACATAGCGGAGGCTGACAGTACAGAGGCGGTATTGGTAGTACTGCCAAGTTAGTCAGGTACAGTATATAGCGGAGGCTGACAGTACAGGGGGGGTAGTGGTAGTACTGCCAGTTTAGTCGGGTACAGTATATAGCGGAGGCTGACAGTACAGGGGGGGGTAGTGGTAGTACTGCCAGTTTAGTCGGGTACAGTACATAGCGGAGGCTGACAGTACAGGGGGGGTAGTGGTAGTACTGCCAGTCTAGTCGGGTACAGTATATAGCGGAGGCTGATAGTACAGGGGGGGTAGTGGTAGTACTGCCAGTCTAGTCGGGTACAGTATATAGCGGAGGCTGATAGTACAGGGGGGGTAGTGGTAGTACTGCCAGTCTAGTCGGGTACAGTATATAGCGGAGGCTGATAGTACAGGGGGGGTAGTGGTAGTACTGCCAGTCTAGTCGGGTACAGTATATAGCGGAGGCTGATAGTACAGGGGGGGTAGTGGTAGTACTGCCAGTCTAGTCGGGTACAGTATATAGCGGAGGCTGATAGTACAGAGGGCGGGTAGTGGTAGTACTGCCAGTCTAGTCGGGTACAGTATATAGCGGAGGCTGATAGTACAGGGGGGGTAGTCGTAGTACTGCCAGGTTAGTCAGGTACAGTATATAGCAGAGGCTGATAGTACAGGGGGGGTGGTGGTAGTACTGCTAGGTTAGTCAGGTACAGTATATAGCAGAGGCTGATAGTACAGGGGGGGTGGTGGTAGTACTGCTAGGTTAGTCAGGTACAGTATATAGCAGAGGCTGATAGTACAGGGGGGTAATGGTAGTACTGCCAAGTTAGTCAGGTACAGTATATAGCGGAGGCTGATAGTACAGAGGGGGTAGTGGTAGTGCTGCCAGGTTGTTCAGGTACAGTATATAGCGGAGGCTGATAGTACAGAGGGGGTAGTGGTAGTACTGCTAGGTTAGTCAGGTACAGTATATAGCGGAGGCTGATAGTACAGAGGGGGTAGTGGTAGTACTGCCAGGTTAGTCAGATACAGTTTATAGCGGGGGCTGATAGTACAGAGGGGGTAGTGGTAGTACTGCCAGGTTAGTCAGGTACAGTATATAGCGGAGGCTGATAGTACAGAGGGGGTACTGGTAGTACTGCCAGGTTAGTCAGGTACAGTATATAGCGGAGGCTGATAGTACAGGGGGGGTAGTCGTAGTACTGCCAGGTTAGTCAGGTACAGTATATAGCGGAGGCTGATAGTACAGGGGGGGTAGTCGTAGTACTGCCAGGTTAGTCAGGTACAGTATATAGCAGAGGCTGATAGTACAGGGGGGGGGGGGGGGGTACTGGTAGTACTGCCAGGTTAGTCAGATACAGTTTATAGCGGGGGCTGATAGTACAGAGGGGGTACTGGTAGTACTGCCAAGTTAGTCAGGTACAGTATATAGCGGAGGCTTACAGTACAGAGGGGGTAGTGGTAGTACTGCCAAGTTAGTCAGGTACAGTATATAGCGGAGGCTGATAGTACAGGGGGGGTAGTGGTAGTACTGCCAGTTTAGTCGGGTACAGTACATAGCGGAGGCTGACAGTACAGAGGCGGTATTGGTAGTACTGCCAAGTTAGTCAGGTACAGTATATAGCGGAGGCTGACAGTACAGGGGGGGTAGTGGTAGTACTGCCAGTTTAGTCGGGTACAGTATATAGCGGAGGCTGACAGTACAGGGGGGGTAGTGGTAGTACTGCCAGTTTAGTCGGGTACAGTACATAGCGGAGGCTGACAGTACAGGGGGGGTAGTGGTAGTACTGCCAGTCTAGTCGGGTACAGTATATAGCGGAGGCTGATAGTACAGGGGGGGTAGTGGTAGTACTGCCAGTCTAGTCGGGTACAGTATATAGCGGAGGCTGATAGTACAGGGGGGGTAGTGGTAGTACTGCCAGTCTAGTCGGGTACAGTATATAGCGGAGGCTGATAGTACAGGGGGGGTAGTGGTAGTACTGCCAGTCTAGTCGGGTACAGTATATAGCGGAGGCTGATAGTACAGGGGGGGTAGTGGTAGTACTGCCAGTCTAGTCGGGTACAGTATATAGCGGAGGCTGATAGTACAGGGGGGGTAGTGGTAGTACTGCCAGTCTAGTCGGGTACAGTATATAGCGGAGGCTGATAGTACAGAGGGCGGGTAGTGGTAGTACTGCCAGTCTAGTCGGGTACAGTATATAGCGGAGGCTGATAGTACAGGGGGGGTAGTCGTAGTACTGCCAGGTTAGTCAGGTACAGTATATAGCAGAGGCTGATAGTACAGGGGGGGTGGTGGTAGTACTGCTAGGTTAGTCAGGTACAGTATATAGCAGAGGCTGATAGTACAGGGGGGGTGGTGGTAGTACTGCTAGGTTAGTCAGGTACAGTATATAGCAGAGGCTGATAGTACAGGGGGGTAATGGTAGTACTGCCAAGTTAGTCAGGTACAGTATATAGCGGAGGCTGATAGTACAGAGGTGGTACTGGTAGTACTGCCAGGTTAGTCAGGCACAGTATATAGCGGAGGCTGATAGTACAGGGGAGGTAGTGGTAGTACTGCCAGGTTAGTCAGGTACAGTATATAGCGGAGGCTGATAGTACAGGGGGGTACTGGTAGTACTGCCAGGTTAGTCAGATACAGTTTATAGCGGGGGCTGATAGTACAGGGGAGGTAGTGGTAGTACTGCCAGGTTAGTCAGGTACAGTATATAGCGGAGGCTGACAGTACAGGGGGGGTACTGGTAGTACTGCCGGGTTAGTCAGGTACAGTATATAGCAGAGGCTGACAGTACAGGGGGGGTGGTGGTAGTACTGCCGGGTTAGTCAGGTACAGTATATAGCGGAGGCTGATAGTACAGAGGGGGTACTGGTAGTACTGCCGGGTTAGTCAGGTACAGTATATAGCGGAGGCTGATAGTACAGGGGGGGGGGGGGGGGGTAGTGGTAGTACTGCCAGGTTAGTCAGGTACAGTATATAGCGGAGGCTGATAGTACAGGGGGGGTACTGGTAGTACTGCCAGGTTAGTCAGGTACAGTATATAGCGGAGGCTGATAGTACAGTGGGGGTATTGGTAGTACTGCCAGGCTAGTCGGGTACAGTATATAGCGGAGGCTGAGAGTACAGAGGGGGTAGTGGTAGTACTGCCGGGTTAGTCAGGTACAGTATATAGCGGAGGCTGATAGTACAGTGGGGGTATTGGTAGTACTGCCGGGTTAGTCGGGTACAGTATATAGCGGAGGCTGATAGTACAGAGGGGGTAGTGGTAGTACTGCCAGGTTAGTCAGGTACAGTATATAGCGGAGGCTGATAGTACAGAGGGGGTAGTGGTAGTACTGCCGGGTTAGTCGGGTACAGTATATAGCGGAGGCTGATAGTACAGAGGGGGTAGTGGTAGTACTGCCGGGTTGGTCAGGTACAGTATATAGCGGAGGCTGATAGTACAGGGGGGGGGGGGGGGGTATTGGTAGTACTGCCGGGTTAGTCAGGTACAGTATATAGCGGAGGCTGATAGTACAGGGGGGGGGGGGGGGGGGGGTAGTGGTAGTACTGCCAGGTTAGTCAGGTACAGTATATAGCGGAGGCTGATAGTACAGAGGGGGTACTGGTAGTACTGCCAGGTTAGTCAGGTACAGTATATAGCGGAGGCTGATAGTACAGTGGGGGTATTGGTAGTACTGCCAGGCTAGTCGGGTACAGTATATAGCGGAGGCTGATAGTACAGAGGGGGTATTGGTAGTACTGCCAGGCTAGTCGGGTACAGTATATAGCGGAGGCTGATAGTACAGAGAGGGTAGTGGTAGTACTGCCAGGTTAGTCAGGTACAGTATATAGCGGAGGCTGATAGTACAGGGGGGGTACTGGTAGTACTGCCAGTTTAGTCAGGTACAGTATATAGCGGAGGCTGATAGTACAGGGGGGGTAGTGGTAGTACTGCCGGGTTGGTCAGGTACAGTATATAGCGGAGGCTGATAGTACAGGGGGGGTAGTGGTAGTACTGCCGGGTTAGTCAGGTACAGTATATAGCGGAGGCTGATAGTACAGGGGGGGGGGGGGGGGGTACTGGTAGTACTGCCAGTTTAGTCAGGTACAGTATATAGCGGAGGCTGATAGTACAGGGGGGGGGGGGGGGTATTGGTAGTACTGCCGGGTTAGTCAGGTACAGTATATAGCGGAGGCTGATAGTACAGGGGGGGGGGGGGGTAGTGGTAGTACTGCCAGGTTAGTCAGGTACAGTATATAGCGGAGGCTAATAGTACAGAGGGGGTAGTGGTAGTACTGCCAGGTTAGTCAGGTACAGTATATAGCGGAGGCTGTTAGTACAGAGGGGGTAGTGGTAGTACTGCCAAGTTAGTCAGGTACAGTATATAGCGGAGGCTGATAGTACAGAGGGGGTAGTGGTAGTACTGCCAGGCTAGTCGGGTACAGTATATAGCGGAGGCTGATAGTACAGAGGGGGTAGTGGTAGTACTGCCAGGTTAGTCAGGTACAGTATATAGCGGAGGCTGATAGTACAGGGGGGGGAGTGGTAGTACTGCCGGGTTGTTCAGGTACAGTATATAGCGGAGGCTGATAGTACAGAGGGGGTACTGGTAGTACTGCCAGGTTAGTCAGGTACAGTATATAGCGGAGGCTGATAGTACAGAGGGGGTAGTGGTAGTACTGCCAGGTTAGTCAGGTACAGTATATAGCGGAGGCTGTTAGTACAGAGGGGGTAGTGGTAGTACTGCCAAGTTAGTCAGGTACAGTATATAGCGGAGGCTGATAGTACAGGGGGGTACTGGTAGTACTGCCGGGTTGGTCAGGTACAGTATATAGCGGAGGCTGATAGTACAGGGGGGGTACTGGTAGTACTGCCAGTTTAGTCAGGTACAGTATATAGCGGAGGCTGATAGTACAGGGGGGGGGGGGGGGGGGGTAGTGGTAGTACTGCCAGGTTAGTCAGGTACAGTATATAGCGGAGGCTGATAGTACAGGGGGGTACTGGTAGTACTGCTGGGTTAGTCAGGTACAGTATATAGCGGAGGCTGATAGTACAGGGGGGGTACTGGTAGTACTGCCGGGTTAGTCAGGTACAGTATATAGCGGAGGCTGATAGTACAGAGGGGGTACTGGTAGTACTTCTGGGCTAGTTGGGTACAGTATATAGCGGAGGCTGATAGTACAGTGGGGGTAGTGGTGGTACTGCCAGTTTAGTCGGGTGCAGTATATAGCGGAGGCTGATAGTACAGGGGGGTACTGGTAGTACTGCAGGGTGGCTGTCACGCAGGACATTGTGGCTACCATAGAAGGTTTTAGCCTTTGAAGCAAGGAGCCCTAGATGCCTGTAAAGTCTTAGCGCCCCTTTACATAAATGTATACTTGCACATACGCAGAGAATAGAACGCATTGATTTCAATGGGCTCCTTCTTATTTGGCCTTTTTGTGCACCCATTTTGCGCACATTTCCACTCTGGTGGGGCAGCTACTAACGTAGGCACTTCTATGCCACAAGTGATCTATTGCACTAATATCTGTATAACCTTAGGAGGTGCTAGAGAGCCCGCAGCGCGGCGACCGCACGTACGGCCCTACAGTCTGTACACAGGACTCTGATATCCTGATATGCAATGTATCCATTATGTGAGACAGCCGGCGGGGCGCAAACAGCACGCCAATTATACTTGGAGAATTAGACTTGTTTAATTAAAGAGGTTCTGCAGTCAAGTAGAGTAAGACCGCCCCCGCAGACCCCTGCTCTGAGAAGACCGCCCCAGCAGACCCCTGCTCTGAGAAGACCGCCCCTATTTCAGTTCCAGCATGTTGCAGAGGTTCACTCCCCAGAGGGTTATCGCCACACTTGCGGTAAATGCTGCAGACGTTCCTGAGTATTTCCGGTGTGACCGCGCGGAGGAGGGTTCAGAAAACCGCTGGGGATTCGCAATGCGCAGCTCGTCCGTTTACGCTACGGATTCCTGATTCAGAATGCAAGCCTTAAAAGAGAAGCATTTAAAAATATAGAATTCTGCATTTTTAAACGTGGCCAAATTGGCACCATTTAGACATGGATTTGGCCACTGCGGAACTGCGGTCGGAATGTCTGCGGCGAATCCAGCATGTGAGAAGGCGGCCTTGTGCATGAGCAACACCGGACATCCGCAGTAAAACGTAGATGGATGAGTGCGATATCTGCTGGGTTCTTGGCCCAATACCGCGCTCGCCCGTGTGAGTGGGCGGAGCACTAAATAGTGTCGTTGATTGCAGTCTGCATGACGGATCTTAGTCTGTGATACGGGCATTCCATAGACTTCCAGGCGGACATAAAGCTGCCTTTACTGAGTGCGACGTTATATCCTGACCGTGCAGGGGTATGTGCGAGGGTCACATGACTCACTCCATGGATCCTTCTACCAGGTATATACCCAGAGCATGCTATATATCCCAGCAGTGATTTCTTGCCACAAGAGCTTACCATCTATGCTGCTGGCAGCCGCTGTATATAAAGGAGGGTTAATATGTTCCCGCAGTCGGCGGATCCTCATTGTCGCGGCATCCGTCTCAATTGCTGTTTAATAATAAAAGTAAAAGAGGCTTTGAAAAGCCGGTGGAAATCCCATCGGACGACTTTCTAACTTCAAAGGCAGCTCAGTCGTTCCCCTCCCGGTTGGCACGCAGTGAGCTTTGCTTCGCGTCGGGACCTTTCTAATTGGCTGATGGCAGAAGGTTGAAAGGCCTGTGTACTTAACAGAGCCCCGAAAATGGTATTCCACGAAGGATGTGCTCCTGGAACACAATGACGGAAACAATCCCTATCAGAAGTCATTTCCCGCTAATCACAGAGAATATATACATGGCTCTGCCGAGGAGCGTACGGCCGCAGTCGGAGCAGCGGCTCAGGGCTGGTAATTTCTTCATATTATCACTCTGGTTTCCAGTAATTGATATATAACATAATTATAGGCTGCATGCTTTAAATGGACTAAAATGGCTTTATGCAAGAAACCATTGACTGCAGAGATGTAATCAGAGGGAAGGGACCTCACCGCTATTAACCCCCGCACTTCATCTATAGCCGGGATTACCCACGCTTCTCGGACAGGTTCCTCACCGCCTTCAGTGATGGCAGCCGCAGCTGGTACCGACACCGAGGGCTGTGACCTTCATCTAGGGTTGCCACCTTTGTCACGAAAAAATACCGCCCATGGTAAAAAAGGGGCGCAGTGGGGTGTGACTTGTGGGCGTGGCTTATCCCAGCAGTTTTTCCTTTTTTTATCTCCTGTATCCCGTTCAGCGGCTGTCCGCAGGCGCGGGATCCAGGGCAGCGTGTTCTCGCAAGTAGATGACATTTAGTGCGAATCACACATCATCCACCTGTGAGAATACGCTGCAGACATTCGCATCACAATCTACACATATATAATTATATACATGAGATACCCTGGTTATCCCAGCATGGTCCATATCACTATATACAGGAGATAAACCTCCCCTGTATATAGTGATGCTGATGTAACCTCAATATGTCCTGTATGTAATTATATGTACAGCTGGTATAACATATACCACCTAAACATACAAGATTACATGCAGCACATGCTACATACCTCATAACGCATGTACTGCTCTTCCGCTCTGCTCCTCAGGTCCCGACACTGTCACTGCAGCGCCGGCCGGACATTCATCCTGACCCTCACACATCACACACACAGCTCCAGCACATTAATCCTGACCCCCAGACATCACACACACAGCTCAGCTACATCCAACTTGACCCCCACACATCACACACATAGCTCCACTACATCCATCCTGACCCCCAGACATCACACACACAGCTCAGCTACATCCATCCTAATCCCCACACATCACACACACAGCCCCGCTACATCCATCCTGATCCCCAGACATCACACACACAGCTCCACTACATCCATTCTGATCCCCACACAAAGCTCCACACAGCTCCACTCACTCACTCCATCCAGACCCCCACAGCTTCAAGAAACACACAGACAGACACACAAACACACACACACAATCTTACATTTACTGAGCCCCCTCTGTGGTCATGTGATCACTGACTCCTCCCACACAGGGTATCACATGACATGACATCATCGGAGGTCCTGGAAGCTCCTGGTTCTCAGGTCTGTGTTTCCCCTGCCGGAGGAGCGTTAACCGACGCTAGGGGCAGTGCAGGATCTAAATATACCGGCCTGCAATAGGGCCGGTAAAAAAAAAATACCGGCACCGGCCTGACAGAAAAAATACCGGCCAGGCCGGTGGTTTACCGGTCAGGTGGCAACCCTACCTTCATCCCGTCTATGGCCAAGTGCGGATGTACCTTCATTTTGAACAGGCTGACTTGTAACCTAGGCCTGAGTGTTAATAAGCGTAGCCCTAGTGCGTGCGTTTCCACCCCGCGGAGCCCTACTGCACCCAGCAACCGAAAAACAGCTGCTATTCATTAGACATTGGGGAAAACAGACAAATCTGTCATTGATATTACAAGGATACAGGTAGATGCACTTCATAAAGCAGCTTTACCAGCAAAGTCAAGGAAAACCCAGGACAGATCTGCCCATTCGGCCGATGTAGGTTTTATTCTGTTTCAGGAGAACATACTCAAGAGTTTCTAGATCTGAGCTTCAAGTCAACGAGGTGGGCCGATCCAGGCTCTGCCCACCGGCATCATCAAGACAGAAGCGCCGGAATATTAGCCACAGGCGCATATATGTAGGCAGCACATGAAGGGGTTAAGGGGGAGGCTAGGGTTAACAGTAGTTTAGGAGGGGGGGGGAGAATAGAGAGGAGTAGTGGGGGAGGCAGTTAGAAAGTCCGGGGGGGGGGGGGGGGGGGACAGGAGGAGGAGCTCTTCAATCGGCAGCAGAAGGAAGAAGGAGCAGAAGAAAAGAAGACGGAGACAGCGAGGAAGAAGAGAGAAGACACCGGAGACGAAAGAAGAGTGAAGACGGCTGGAAGCACCGAAGAGCCCGAAGAGGAGCATCTGGAAGAGCCCAGAAGACGACTTACTGGTATGGACGCCGTTATGGAGAGGATCCGGGCAGCGGTGGAGGAGCGGGGCTTAGATCGGCTGGTGAGCATCCTGGATGGAGGGGCCCCTGGCCCGGAGCACGTGGGAGCGGGTCCGGCACAGCCTGCGGGAGCGGCGCCCGTTGTGTCAGCAGCAGCTCCGGCGAGAGGAAGAGGATGGAGCCCAGCTGCTGCTGGGAGCCGCGCACCGGAAGCAGCAGCGGGACTGAGACTGGGGACTGACAATGGCCGCAATGCCTCAGCGGTGGGGAGGCGCGGGGCACCGGCAGCTGAGAGGAGAGAGCCAAGCCCACGGAGGGCTTGCGCTCTGGCGCGTCTAAGCCCCGATTTAACCCCTCAGCGTCGGAGCCGCATTGAGAGTCCCTCACGGGCCCCTCAGGGTCGGCTCCCAGCAGTTTCCACAGCAGGTGGGGAGCGCAGGCCCGGGAGGAATCTCACCAGGCGGGTCGGCGCAGCGTCTGGCTCCAGGTCCCGTGCTGCCAGGGGGGTGGGGCCTGGCACCGGACCGACGGCAGAGAGAGATGGAGCAGCGTGGGGCCGCTCATCGGGAGAGGTAGAGGTCGGTGAGCAGCCTCACAGTTTTCTTTCAGTTTCACAGGACGTGCGGCCCGCAGGAGCCAGGTCAAGCAGCAGAGGGGCGGCTGTGACTCCGGAGGGGCGACTGCAGCCAGAGGAGGACCTCGTTTGCCAGCGCGGATCACCGTCAGACGAGGATGAGCGAACACACAGGGACACACATCGCAGTTAGCCGCGTTGCGTCAGATAGTGCGGGGGGGTGGACAGGGGGCGGGGGGGGGGGGGGCGACGGTAGGCACACAGGGCGCAGCGAGTGAGTTGGGGTTAATTTTGGGTGGATTATTGGGGCTGTGGCGCAAGCAAGAGATAGGGCCAGGGCCTTCGCCTGTATCTGCCTGGACTGTACCGTCCAATGCGTTGATCGGTCGCGATAGCGCCACGGGGGGAGGTGCGACGGGATCGTCGGTGGGGCAGCAAACAGCACCTGTTACGGTAGGCGTTCAGACCGAAAAGGACGGGGACGGGATTCGCCTGGATGACAGAGCGAAGGGGGAGGTATATGTTTGCTTTGAGGGTCCCCTAGGTGCGCACTTGAAGAAAGAGGTTAGAGAAAAGATCTGGCGCGACAAGTACGTCGAGATCTTTTCTCTTCTCCCTTTAGAAAAATTTAATTTGGATAAAGGGAAAAGGACGGAATATAAGAAGGAGGAGGAAGAGAAACGTCGGTGGCAACTGATTCCACAGACATTCTCTAACTGGATTCAAGCCTTTGCTATCCTTGCCAATGTGATAGGTGAAAAGGCGCCGGAGAATTGCTCCGGCCTCTTTTGTTACCTCGATGCGATAGGTGAGGCGTATAGGGTGTACGGGGGCAGACGTGGCTCAGGTATGACGAGCAGTTTCGTCAAAGAAAAGCGATCCGACCGTCTATTCGGTGGGATCAGAAAGACATAGGGCTGTGGTTGAGGGTGATGGCCCCAGTTAGGTTCGGGCAGCCCTTTCGGGGGGGGGCGGGACGAGCAGCTCGGCCAACGGTTCCCAGGGAGGGAGTCAGGGAGGACAGTCGGGGAGTCATAGGCTCGGATTGTGTTGGCAGTTTAATGACGGCCAATGCAAATTCGGAAATAGTTGCAGGTTCAAGCACGCCTGCTCCCTGTGCAATGCTGCGTCACACGGAGCAGCAAAGTGCTTTAAGAAAGGAAAAGGAAAGGGTTTCGGGGCAGCTGGAAAAAGGGATGACACCAGTGAAACTGGCAAAGATGGTGCCGTTTCTAAATAGGTACCCCGACCGAGATAAGGCGAGTTTATTGTTAGAAGGTTTTAGGGATGGTTTTAAAATTCCCGCCCCAGTTCATAGGGTTCCTGTTACTACAAAAAAATTTACCGTCGGCGCTCCGGTACTTGGCGGTTGTAACAGAGAAATTGTGTAAGGAGGTTCAGCTAGGCCGCATGGCGTGGCCTTTTAGCTCCCCTCTGGTTGCGGATTTGGTGGTGTCACCACTGGGAGTGGTTCCTAAAAAGGAGCCAAACAAGTTCAGACTCATACATCACTTGTCCTACCCGAAAGGGGCGTCAGTTAATGACGGGATCGATCCGGAAATATGTTCCGTGGTATATACCTCATTTGACGCCGCTACAAAATGGGTGCGCAAGTACGGGCAGGGGGCTAGGTTGGCTAAAGTGGACATTGAGTCAGCTTTTAGGTTACTCCCAGTGGCCCCAGAAAGTTTTCGCTTGTTAGGCTGTTTTTGGGAAGGAAGTTACTTCGCGGATAGGTGTCTACCCATGGGCTGTTCTATTTTGAAGCGTTCAGCTCATTTTTGGAATGGGTAGTTAGGGATTGCACAGGGATTAGGTCGGTCATCCATTATTTGGATGACTTCCTATGCATAGGTCCGGCAAGTTCGCCACTTTGCGCAACTTTGCTGGGTTCCCTTCAATGGGTTGCCGGTCAGTTCACCAGGGAAGACCAAAGGGCTCACAACGTGTTTAAAGTTTCTGGGCATTACCATTGACACCGTGGCAATGGAATGCAGGTTGCCCGAAGACAAAGTAGCGGAATTAAAGGCGGAGGTGAACAGGGCAAGGGTTGTCACAAAAGTTATGTTAAGGGAGCTGCAGTCATTGTTAGGCAAGCTCAATTTCGCCTGTCGCATTATGCCGATGGGACGAATTTTCTGTAGGAGGTTAGCATCAGCTACAGCGGGGGTTCGTTTACCCCACCATTTTATCCGGCTAGGCAAGGGCCACAAGAGGGATCTGACAGTATGGGCGGCATTTTTGGAAAACTATAACGGGAGGTCAGAAATGATGGAGGAGGTGGTGGACAATTTCGATTTGGAATTGTTTACGGACGCCGCAGGTAGTTCGGGTTTTGGAGCATACTTCCAAGGCCGGTGGTGCGCGTCCGGGTGGCCGAGCGAATGGTTTTCGTCAGGTTTAGTGAAGAACCTGGTACTGCTTGAGCTGTTTCCCATCATAGTAGCCGTGGAGCTATGGGGAGCTCAGTTTAGAGACAAAAGGGTGCGCTTTCACTGCGACAACCTGGGGGTAGTGCAGGCATTAAACAGATTGTCTGCATCATCCCCCCCTGTGGTGGCATTATTTCGCCACCTGGTGTTGCAAGCGTTGTCGCTAAATGCTTGGATTGGGGCAGTACACGTGCCAGGGGTAAGCAACTCAATAGCGGATGCTCTTTTTGCTTTCAGTGGGAGCGATTCCGACGGTTGGCCCCAGGAGTGGACGAAGAAGGGGTGTCTTGCCCGAGACACATCTGGAGCGTGGTCAGCGAGCAGTGAGGCACCTGATAGGTGCCTCCTTGGCTCGGAGCACATGGGCGGCTTACAAGGCAGCATGGGTGGAATGGGAGGAGTGGTTGAGGCAGTGGGGCGACGTACGTATGGATGAGGACGCGGTAGGGGCTTTGTTGGGGTGGTTGGGAAAAAGCTCGGAGGCTGGTTTGTCGGTGGCTAAAGTTAAGAAGTTTATGGGGGGGGTGGCGTTTGGCGCTAAGTTGGGGGGTGTAACTGATGTAACAAAGGACTTCGTAGTGAGGCAGGCTCTAAAAGGGTTTAGAAAGGGGCGGGGAGGTCCAGATACGCGTCGGCCGGTTTCGTTTGAGTTACTAAAAAAATTGGGGTTCGCGTTGCAGGACGTTTGAGGGAACGGGTTTGAGTATTCGCTGTTTAAGTTAGCTTTTCGTTAGCCTTTTCGGGGCATTACGTGTGGGGGAATTGGTTTCCCCCAGCAAAAATATAGGGGGGGGGGGGGTTGCAAGTAGAGGACACTAGAATTATAAAGGGGCGTTTGGAAATAGTCATTCGGCGTTCTAAGACGGATCAGGTCGGAAGGGGTCGTCGGGTGTCTCTTGGGCAAATTCAAGGGGAGACCATGTGCACTGTTAATTGTTGGGAGAAGTACAGTTCTCTAGCAGGGCCCAGGGTAGGGCCCCTGCTACAGCATCAGGACAGTCGTTCTTTATCAAGGTTTCAGTTCGAGGCGGTGTTCAAGAGAGCGATAGGTGTTCTGGGACTGGATAGCTCTGGTTTCGGAACGCATTCGTTCAGAATAGGTGCGACGACAGAGGCGGCAGCGAGGGGTATGGATAGTCAAGCGGTGATGGGAATCGGTCGTTGGAAGTCGGAGAGGTTCAGACGGTATATTAGACTGCATTTGCTGTAACGGCGGGTAGGGGGCACATGGTGGGGCGTTATTTACGGTTAGTTTTGTTTCTTTTTGTTACAGATCTGCGAGCTGCACTGGTGTGGATAATGGGCCACTCGTATGTGTTTTGGGGGGGTGAGAGGGCAAGGATCAGGCCTAATGGGAGGCAACTTAGACTGAGTAAGGATGCGGCGGTAATTCGCTGGATAGGATGGCCTGGTTCCGGGTTTTGCAGGATGTACAGCGCCTAGTCTCTCTAGACAGGACACCTGACATCCTAGTATTGCACGTCGGGGGCAACGATTTGGGGTGTAGACCCTTCAGAGAGCTAGGTAGAGACATACGGTACGATATGCTACGGCTGTTGCAGATGTACCGGGGCTTGATCTTGGTCTGGTCCGAGATGGTCCCTCGTAAGGTTTGGCGGAACGTGCGATCGGTGCAAGGGATTGATAAAGCGAGGATCACGGTGAATCGGGAGGTGTCTCGCTTCGTGGTGCGGAATGGAGGAGTTGCCGTGTGGCATATTGATCTCGAAAAAGGGTTGGGAAATTATTGGAGAGGCGACGGGGTCCACCTTAACGAAATTGGGACTGATCTTTGGTTAGAAGGAATCCAGGAGGGGATAGAACGCGCGCTCGTTCTGTGGGGTGCTGCACAGGCATGAGGTGGTCATGCCATGCTGGCTGTGGCAGTTGGAGGGGGGGTGGAGTTCTCGGAGCCAGTTCGGATGCGGGGCGGGGGGGGGGGGGGGGAGGAGGGCAGATGGCTACCTTTCCCCCCTTCCCACCCCATTTTTGGTTTAGAGTGTGTGGTCGGTCTGTCGCCTCCTGGCTCTGTCAGGCCGGAGTCCCTGCGGAGACGTTTGGGCTGGCCTAGGAACGGCTAGCGGGTCTCTGAGTCGGGAGGTGGGCGACTAGGGGCAACTGGGTGTGTTGCCTCCCGAATCGGCGGTCTGGCGACGGGAGGGCGGTAGCGGGAGGGATCTTCGGTCTCCCGAGTCGGATAGTGGGAGAGCGGCGGGAGGCAGTACGGAAGTTCCTTTTCCCTGTTAGTGAGGTGACAGAGGGGGTTGTAGGCTCCGGGGACTTCCCCCCTTTTCGGTGGGTTGTCTATTCTTTACTGTGTTTTTTACCCATTGTTAAATTTAAAGTTAAATAAATGGCCGCTGTGGCCAAAATTTATCCAAACCAGAAGTGGTAGCGTATTGCTTGGAAGGTAACAGGGAGGCTGGGGTTAGGTCACAGAGGCGCATCCGTAATACCGGCGTCATGACAGCTGCTCTCCCTGCTTCTGTATAGGTAGAGGTCTTGATGACGCGGGTAGGGAGAGCCCGGCATGGCCAACGTCTTTGGCTCCAAAGCTCCCAGTCAAACGTCTAAGTATGTTTTTTCTGAAACGCAGAAGGGTTTCACAATCCTACATACATGGGCCAAATAGGCATGTATGTCCTGGGCTCATGCTGTCCGTGGTTTGAGCAGCACGAGCCGCAGGTTTACGGTGATACACTATTTACGACACCCTCATACAATGCATGATGATCCCACAGGACATCGTCTTTCAGGGATAGCAATCATATATGTAGCCGATAGAAACATCATATTATGTTCAAATGTAATTGTTACAGCAGCTTCAAAGGGCTAAAAAACACAGCATCACCTAATCGGCAAGGCGCGGTACCAAAAACATGTTTAAAGGGAACCTGTCGCCCAACAACTGATAGCCATATATCAGTCATTAGGTTGTTGATCTTAGTACAGACTGTTTTTGTGGGGTGGTTATCATTGCCTCCCCAGTCATCTTTTACCCCCCTGCAAGCTAGGTGCTCATTTTACCGACCTCAGAAGGATGGAAGACTGAGTCAACCTTGGTTCAGGTAGTCGGCTCAAGGTAGGTCGGTAGCCTAGGAGTCAGTCATGACTCAGTGCTTGCACCAGGGTACCTTTGCCTTCCGCTGAAGGTATGCAGCAGATGTTACTGATACTTGTGCTCCATACCGGCTAGGATGCAGATCATGCCAAAAGAAGTTCCACTGATGTGAGGGTTCCTACAGAAGTTGATGACTCCGGGGCATCCAGCTTAGCGATAGGGAGAGCCTAGGACGCAAAGTGCGGTATGGAGAGTAAACCGCTTCAGATGAAGCCGCCACCACTGGCAAACAGACCCGTTGTAACAGTTGTTGGAGGACTCGGCCTCCACTTTACAGATGTTATAACCACCTCGCTGATGCTACAAGTAAACTGTGAGTTAACCCGCCTCTCCGTTCTCTGGACTACTTATTGGTGTCCAGACTGACCTACTGCCTTACCGGTGAACTATATAGCCCCGTGCAGTAGACCATTACTCCAGTATGTGTGGAGCAACACCAGTATTGGCCATCCTGGAGCGAAACGCTTCCATTCCCAGTCACCACACAGGCTGCTTTCACATTGCTATGGAAAAAGTCTTCCTAAAATTCCCGCTCCGTATGGTAATAAGGTTCAAATGATCGGGTGGGCACAGCCAGACCCTTGTAGCCTCCTGGGGTCTCCTCAGTAAGCGCGCCCCGCTACATTTAATGGATGTGTATGATGTGCCTACATCATTCCCAAACTGCTCCAGATCTTGTCCTTCCACCATGCATGGTGGCCACGGTGGGAAAGCTGGCATGTCCGCCCACAGCAGTGCAAAACCAGCGGTGCGTGTGCCGCTCCAAGACTGTGCAGTGCAAGAGCTGGGGCAGCTTATGAATAATATAACCTTCCTACCATGTGGAACCATTCGCTCAACACAACTAATATAACAAGTGCCACTTTTCATGACTGCAGAACGCTCCGACTCGATAATTTCCAGTGCTGTCATTGAAATGAGTGGAGCGGCGGCCGTCATGCTCCATTCATGCGGGGGCTATCCAATCCCTTATTCTAGGGGTCAGACCCCCACCAATCATAAGGTTATCCATTATCCTGTGGATAGGGGATAACTTTAGATTTTGGTACAACCCCTTTAAGTCCAAATGAATACAATTCGAATACCATACCATGTGTGAGTCCTGGGGCTGCTACTACAGAGTGCAGTATATATTGCGTGTAGTCAGACCTGGAGTAAAATACTGAGTCAGATATAAAAGATGAAGAATGTAAATGGATACAATAGTGGTGACATCGGCGTCATGCAGACGTATCAGAAGCATGAGGATGGAATTATTTAGAAAACAGTGGTTCTAATGACTGCAGTAGGTTGGCGTTCATTCCAACCAGATGCGCCAAACGGGACACGATTTACTGGACAGAAGATAGAAGCCGAGCGGAAATAATTATCATTTATAGAATTACCCTAGAAGACTTCTGAGAAAAGAACAAAACGACCGGCCCAACATAAATCACAGCTGTGTGGTCCGTCGGGTCGCGCTCTTGGTGGCTTCAGAGGCGGTCCGGAAAACAGCTTTCTGGACCATTTACTAAGACTCTTTACATTTAGGAAAGACAAGAGGATATTGGTGATACTACCCCAATCCAAGCTGGAGTCACAGGTTTCCAAAAAGCAGACATTTTGAAACTCTATTAAGACCGATGAGCGGACCCACAATGCGGCCCCTAGAGACGTCGGCACTTCACGAAGGCTTCGGATCCCAAGTATGCAGAAACAATCGCATCATCGTGGCAAAGACATTCCAAAGAATTTACTAAAGTAATCCAGCCGTTTCAGCAAAATAGGCGGCAAGCTTGATGATCCTTTACGCATGATGTGAATGTTGGGGTTTGCGCCCGGCGGTCCCTGGCACAGCGGGCATTCGCCCAGGTGCCAACCTTTACCTTTGGACGGTTGCTTTTCACTCCATACGGAGATTTACATTCCCAGCAGCTGTAAAAGAACACTTTCCTCCAAACATATTTCAAGCCGTTAAACAGCAAATATGAAGCTTTCAGCCAAATAATAGGAACAATGAGAAATAAGGCAACAATGACATGAAAGCCGTATATAGCATATAGAAGAAGGGAAATACAGACCTACACTACGGCGCACAATGAAGTGTTTATGGACACCCTGTCAGCATCATTTGGTTTCTGCGTCTTCGGCACCAATATGAGACCAGACTGAGAATAATGGCACAATGATGAAATCTATGACCTTCAAATATAATAAGCTGTGCACTCCGTCAGACTGGGGGTCCGGTCGCACCACTCCTGACAGCTGACAGGTCCATAACGAAGGCATGAACTGTGTGTGTATGTATGTATGTGTGTGTGTATGTATGTGTATGTGTATGTATGTACGTATGTGTATATGTGTATGTATGTGTATGTGTGTATGTACGTATATATGTATGTATGTGTATACGTGTGTGTATGTATGTATATGTGTGTGTATGTATGTGTGTGTATGTGTATGTATGTATGTATGTATGTATGTACGTATATATGTATGTATGTACGTATATATGTATGTATGTATGTGTATACGTGTGTGTATGTATGTATGTGTGTATGTGTGTATGTATGTATATGTGTATGTATGTATCTATGTGTATGTATGTGTATATATATGTACGTATGTATGTGTATATGTGTATGTATGTGTATGTATGTATGTACGTATATATGTATGTATATATACATATACACACACACACACACACAGAAGTTGAACATTCAGGCCACTGAATTTCAGTATAAACAATGTACTTTAACATGTGTTATTTTTGCAGTACTGTACAAATAAGGCCCCCTGTCCACGGCAGTTTATTCACCGGCGGATCACGCCGGCCGACGCTTCCCATAAAGCGCCGCCACCTGTCCACAAGTGGAGAATCATTGCAATTTGCAGCATCCTTTGAATTGCCCCGATTCTCTGCGGTCAGCCTATCTATTAGATAGGGCTGATTGGCAGAGATTCGCTGGCGGCTCCTGCTTCCAGACAGCAGCTCCTGCGGCGGAGCTTCGCCGCGGGATACCACATTGCCCGTGGACAGCCGGCCTAAGAGTAACCTGCCCTAAACCTGGGAGACGCTCCGGGTCCAGGTGCCACATTAAATCTATTGGTTCTCTATAGTATATGTCTGGATGCTACTTTTTATATGCAAACATATACATCTGACACAGTGACCAACACGGTCTACATTCAGCAAATCTTGCTACATTTTAGAGCAGCGTTTCCCAATATTTTTAAACCAAGTACTTCCTACTGAAATAAATGATATGGAAGCACCCCAAGATCCTGAACATCCATCCACAAATGATGAGGACAGACCAGATGCCCCCTGGAGACATGGCACATACCCTACATGCCACAGGCCGAGAAACTCAAGGAAAATGCAGCAAGAACCTTGATATATAAAGTGGAGAAGGGGAACTCCTTTTAGGACTCTTCGGCGGTGTTTACACCAAGTTTTGGAGTCTTGGTGAAGTTCTGATTTGGTTCAAACTGAACTGAAGCGGCTGAACCGGAGTTTTCAAAAGTTCACTCAACTAAGAGAATAATGACTTTAGATCCAGCAATCCTCTAAGCAGCAGATCCCCCGGCTGGACATGTGTTGTCTGCAGTAATAATATCTGTATGTGTATAGCGCCAACATATTCCGCAGCGCTTACATAGACAGGGGATACAGAAAGACAAAAAAATTATAGAACCACGGTTACATAGTAATCAGCTGATGGAAACAATAGGGGTGAGGGTCCTGCTCCAACGTGCTTACATACTACAAGTAATGGGGGGATACAGAGGGTAAAGGGCTGGAGATGTGCACGGTATGGCGAGGTGGAGATGTACGCAGTATGGCTGGGTGGTGATGTGCACGGTATGGCGGGGTGGTGATGTGCACGGTATGGCGGGGTGGTGATGTGCACGGTATGGCGGGGTGGTGATGTGCACGGTATGGCGGGGTGGTGATGTGCACGGTATGGCGAGGTGGTGATGTGCACGGTATGGCGAGGTGGTGATGTGCACGGTATGGCGAGGTGGAGATGTGCACGGTATGGCGAGGTGGAGATGTGCACGGTATGGCGAGGTGGAGATGTGCACGGTATCGCGAGGTGGAGATGTGCACGGTATCGCGAGGTGGAGATGTGCACGGTATCGCGAGGTGGAGATGTGCACGGTATGGCGAGGTGGAGATGTGCGCGGTATGGCGGCCTGGAGATGTGCGCGGTATGGCGAGGTGGAGATGTGCACGGTATGGCGGGGTGGAGATGTGCACGGTATGGCGGGGTGGAGATGTGCACGGTATGGCGAGGTGGAGATGTGCACGGTATCGCGAGGTGGAGATGTGCACGGTATGGCGAGGTGGAGATGTGCACGGTATGGCGGCCTGGAGATGTGCGCGGTATGGCGAGGTGGTGATGTGCACGGTATGGCGAGGTGGAGATGTGCACGGTATGGCGAGGTGGAGATGTGCGCGGTATGGCGAGGTGGAGATGTACGCGGTATGGCGAGGTGGAGATGTACGCGGTATGGCGAGGTGGAGATGTGCACGGTATGGCGGGGTAGTGATGTGCACGTTATGGTGGGCTGTGATGGGCACGTTATGGTGGGCTGGTGATGGGCACGTTATGGTGGGCTGGAGATGTACGTGGTATGGCGAGGTGGAGATGTACGCGGTATGGCAGGTTGGTGATGTGCGAGGTATGGCGAGGTGGAGATGTGCGCGGTATGGCGAGGTGGAGATGTGCACGGTATCGCGAGGTGGAGATGTGCACGGTATGGCGGGGTGGTGATGTGCACGGTATGGCGGGGTGGTGATGTGCACGGTATGGCGGGGTGGTGATGTGCACGGTATGGCGGGGTGGTGATGTGCACGGTATGGCGGGGTGGTGATGTGCACGGTATGGCGGGGTGGTGATGTGCACGGTATGGCGAGGTGGTGATGTGCACGGTATGGCGAGGTGGTGATGTGCACGGTATGGCGAGGTGGAGATGTGCACGGTATGGCGAGGTGGAGATGTGCACGGTATGGCGAGGTGGAGATGTGCACGGTATCGCGAGGTGGAGATGTGCACGGTATCGCGAGGTGGAGATGTGCACGGTATCGCGAGGTGGAGATGTGCACGGTATGGCGAGGTGGAGATGTGCGCGGTATGGCGGCCTGGAGATGTGCGCGGTATGGCGAGGTGGAGATGTGCACGGTATGGCGGGGTGGAGATGTGCACGGTATGGCGGGGTGGAGATGTGCACGGTATCGCGAGGTGGAGATGTGCACGGTATCGCGAGGTGGAGATGTGCACGGTATGGCGAGGTGGAGATGTGCACGGTATGGCGGCCTGGAGATGTGCGCGGTATGGCGAGGTGGTGATGTGCACGGTATGGCGAGGTGGAGATGTGCACGGTATGGCGAGGTGGAGATGTGCACGGTATGGCGAGGTGGAGATGTACGCGGTATGGCGAGGTGGAGATGTACGCGGTATGGCGAGGTGGAGATGTGCACGGTATGGCGGGGTAGTGATGTGCACGTTATGGTGGGCTGTGATGGGCACGTTATGGTGGGCTGGTGATGGGCACGTTATGGTGGGCTGGAGATGTACGTGGTATGGCGAGGTGGAGATGTACGCGGTATGGCAGGTTGGTGATGTGCGAGGTATGGCGAGGTGGAGATGTGCGCGGTATGGCGAGGTGGAGATGTGCACGGTATGGCGAGGTGGAGATGTGCACGGTATCGCGAGGTGGAGATGTGCACGGTATGGCGGGGTGGTGATGTGCACGGTATGGCGGGGTGGTGATGTGCACGGTATGGCGGGGTGGTGATGTGCACGGTATGGCGGGGTGGTGATGTGCACGGTATGGCGGGGTGGTGATGTGCACGGTATGGCGGGGTGGTGATGTGCACGGTATGGCGGGGTGGTGATGTGCACGGTATGGCGAGGTGGTGATGTGCACGGTATGGCGAGGTGGTGATGTGCACGGTATGGCGAGGTGGAGATGTGCACGGTATGGCGAGGTGGAGATGTGCACGGTATGGCGAGGTGGAGATGTGCACGGTATGGCGGGGTGGAGATGTGCACGGTATGGCGGGGTGGAGATGTGCACGGTATGGCGAGGTGGAGATGTGCACGGTATCGCGAGGTGGAGATGTGCACGGTATCGCGAGGTGGAGATGTGCACGGTATGGCGAGGTGGAGATGTGCACGGTATGGCGGCCTGGAGATGTGCGCGGTATGGCGAGGTGGTGATGTGCACGGTATGGCGAGGTGGTGATGTGCACGGTATGGCGAGGTGGAGATGTGCACGGTATGGCGAGGTGGAGATGTGCACAGTATGGCGAGGTGGAGATGTGCACAGTATGGCGAGGTGGAGATGTGCACGGTATGGCGAGGTGGAGATGTGCACGGTATGGCGAGGTGGAGATGTGCACGGTATCGCGAGGTGGAGATGTGCACGGTATCGCGAGGTGGAGATGTGCACGGTATCGCGGGGTGGAGATGTGCACGGTATCGCGGGGTGGAGATGTGCACGGTATGGCGGGGTGGAGATGTGCACGGTATGGCGGGGTGGAGATGTGCACGGTATGGCGGGGTGGAGATGTGCACGGTATGGCGGGGTGGAGATGTGCACGGTATGGCGGGGTGGAGATGTGCACGGTATGGCGGGGTGGAGATGTGCACGATATGGCGAGGTGGAGATGTGCACGGTATGGCGAGGTGGAGATGTGCACGGTATGGCGAGGTGGAGATATGCACGATATGGTGAGGTGGAGATGTGCACGGTATGGCGAGGTGGAGATGTGCACGGTATGGCGAGGTGGAGATGTGCACGGTATGGCGAGGTGGAGATGTGCACGGTATGGCGGCCTGGAGATGTGCGCGGTATGGCGAGGTGGTGATGTGCACGGTATGGCGAGGTGGTGATGTGCACGGTATGGCGAGGTGGAGATGTGCACGGTATGGCGAGGTGGAGATGTGCACGGTATCGCGAGATGGAGATGTGCACGGTATCGCGAGGTGGAGATGTGCACGGTATGGCGGGGTGGAGATGTGCACGGTATGGCGGGGTGGAGATGTGCACGGTATGGCGAGGTGGAGATGTGCATGGTATCGCGAGGTGGAGATGTGCACGGTATGGCGAGGTGGAGATGTGCGCGGTACGGCGGCCTGGAGATGTGCGCGGTATGGCGAGGTGGTGATGTGCACGGTATGGCGAGGTGGAGATGTGCACGGTATGGCGAGGTGGAGATGTGCACGGTATGGCGAGGTGGAGATGTGCACGGTATCGCGAGGTGGAGATGTGCACGGTATCGCGAGGTGGAGATGTGCACGGTATCGCGAGGTGGAGATGTGCACGGTATCGCGAGGTGGAGATGTGCACGGTATGGCGGGGTGGAGATGTGCACGGTATGGCGGGGTGGAGATGTGCACGGTATGGCGGGGTGGAGATGTGCACGGTATCGCGAGGTGGAGATGTGCATGGTATCGCGAGGTGGAGATGTGCGCGGTATGGCGGGGTGGAGATGAATTTTCCAATGAATCAATCAAAAGAAAACATGCAGGAAAAGGAAAATAAAAGCCCAAAGTATTGGATTCGGCTTGTTTTGTCCCGCTGGCCCGCAGTACCGCCTGGCTGTGGCGTAAACGCCGCTTCTGATACATAAGAAATGCAGTGAACTATGGCCGATTCCAGGAGAGCCGGCGCCTGTGTCGTCTCACACCAGCGGTCGCGCTAAACTCTGCAGGATGTCAATATCTCTGCTTTAAATTGGTAAAATAATCAATACGCCTGATAATGCAGAGCGGCACATAGGGATCTGCGGGGACCAGAGCCATTAATTACATCACACGTCACACCGAAGCTTCAACAACACATTAACACACGGGGGCCTTAAAAGGTACGGGGAGTCGGCACCGATTCCACAGGTGTATCAATGTACACCCGTCTACCATCACCTGTGTCACATATTGTATGCAGAACATATTAATCCCTGACCCTCCGATACAAGGTACACAGCCATGTACTAATGGTACGGCCCGCGGCTACACGGTACACAGCCATGTACTAATGGTACGAGCCGCGACTACACGGTACACAGCCATGTACTAACGGTACGAGCCGCGACTACACGGTACACAGCCATGTACTAACGGTACGAGCCGCGACTACACGGTACACAGCCATGTACTAACGGTACGAGCCGCGACTACACGGTACACAGCCATGTACTAACGGTACGAGCCGCGACTACACGGTACACAGCCATGTACTAACGGTACGAGCCGCGACTACACGGTACGCAGCCATGTACTAACGGTACGAGCCGCGACTACACGGTACGCAGCCATGTACTAACGGTACGAGCCGCGACTACACGGTACACAGCCATGTACTAACGGTACGAGCCGCGACTACACGGTACACAGCCATGTACTAACGGTACGAGCCGCGACTACACGGTACACAGCCATGTACTAACGGTACGAGCCGCGACTACACGGTACACAGCCATGTACTAACGGTACGAGCCGCGACTACACGGTACACAGCCATGTACTAATGGTACGAGCCGCGACTACAAGGTACACAACCATGTACTAATGGTACGAGCCGTGACTACAAGGTACACAGCCATGTACTAATGGTACGAGCCGCGACTACAAGGTACACAACCATGTACTAATGGTACGAGCCGCGACTACACGGTACACAGCCATGTACTAATGGTACGAGCCGCGACTACAAGGTACACAACCATGTACTAATGGTACGAGCCGCGACTACACGGTACACAACCATGTACTAATGGTACAAGCCGCGACAACACGGTACACAGCCATGTACTAACGGTACAAGCCGCGACAACACGGTACACAGCCATGTACTAACGGTACGAGCCGCGACTACACGGTACACAACCATGTACTAATGGTACGAGCCGCGACTACACGGTACACAACCATGTACTAATGGTACAAGCTGCGACTACACAATACCACGTTAGGGGCATTAATGAGGATAAATAGTACCCATATATGCCCTTGTGCCCATCTACAGTCTGGGCAGCCGAGACGACACCCGGATAGTACTGTCCAGTGAAACCAAGGGAGTCGCCCATCAGTCTGCAGAAACACAATGACCAGAGTCTTCTTGGAATATCTCATCTCAAGAAATTCTAGCAGGAATAGGTTTTTCTTAATCTCTGACCGAGAAGTCGCCAGTCTTTAGTAAATCGCTTTCCAAGACAGAAGTTGTTGTAAATCACTAAACATTAAAGGGGTTGTCCCGCGGCAGCAAGTGGGTCTATACACTTCTGTATGGCCATATTAATGCACTTTGTAATGTACATCGTGCATTAATTATGAGCCATACAGAAGTTATTCACTTACCTGTTCCGTTGCTGGCGTCCTCGTCTCCATGGTGCCGTCTAATTTTCAGCGTCTAATCGCCCGATTAGACGCGCTTGCGCAGTCCGGTCTTCTTCTTTTCTGAATGGGGCCGCTCGTGCCGGAGAGCTGCTCCTCGTAGCTCCGCCCCCGTCACGTGTGCCGATTCCAGCCAATCAGGAGGCTGGAATCGCCAATGGACCGCACAGAAGACCTGCGGTCCACCGAGGGTGAAGATCCCGGCGGCCATCTTCTCAAGGTAAGTAAGAAGTCACCGGAGCGCGGGGATTCAGGTAAGCACTATCCGTTTTTTTTTTTTAACCCCTGCATCGGGTTTGTCTCGCGCCGAACGGGGGGGCTATTGAAAAAAAAAAAAAACCCCGTTTCGGCGCGAGACAACCCCTTTAAAAGGCAACAAAACTATGAAAATAACTAAGTCTTTTACGAACTGCTGATTGTTAGTGATATGACTAGTAATGCCTGGTGCCACCAGTAGAGACTATTATCTGGAGCGACCAGCAACTGAAGAGCCGTGAGCAGCGGCCCGAGACTCATATGGGAACACTGGAGCAACCCAACTATAGGACATGGTTCCATTTGGTTTTAGATGCCTTGGCTATCTGATAGTCTGCTGATCACTTCACACCTAGAAATAGTGGCAATAGTGTGAAGCTCTGCCAGTAGCGGGTACCTCGAATTAGAGATGTAGAGCAGATGGCAGATTATTGGATAGGTACAAATTATTGACGGGCTGTACATCAGAAGGTGATTACCGTGTTACAATCACCGCCTCGCCCACAATGGGGTTTTCTTTCTGTTAGTGCCGGAATGCCCACTAAGTGATAAGAACTGCCAGGAACTCTTCGCCAAACCCTTCGGTCTCAGCCGGACTGTTTGTGCAAGTCTATGAGCTTCACATCAAGGCTCTCATAGACTTGGATCGAAAGCCTTACTTGTGGTTCACACGGCAGACACTGTGGAGTTGGACAAGTCAATGTGGCAGTTCTGTGAGCTACAGATGGCCAGGACCTAAGGGGCCGTCTCTTCAATGTAGCGCCACGTTAGAGTTCTCAGCAGGACTGGTCACTTGGTGGGATTTACATGTAAAGAACACAGAAAAAGCCCCGGATCCAGGAAAGCCGGAGACTGGGGAAAAGTCTGACTATTTATGCTGACGCACTGTGTCAAACCGCAACATGATCAATGCTTGCCGGTCATTTGGGCTGACAGTGGGGTCTATGGACTACAGAGCGGACAAAGTGGCAATATGATTTTGTGAAGGCTCAGAGACATCATACTAATTTGTATGGGCACTATGGGGGCACTATTTATTTGTAGTGGCACAGAAAGGATAGGATTACTTTGTGGAGGAACAAGGGGGGTACTACTACTTGTGGCGATAGAGAATGAGCATTTACTCATTACTTTTCTGGCCGACACAGTGGGCATTATTAACTTGTGGGGGCACAAAAGGTGTTATTACTGTGCAGGGGCACACAAAAAGGGCACTCTTACTTGGATTTACAAAGGAGGCATTATTCCTTGTGGTGGGCACTATGGGGGAATTGTTAGCGTGTGGGCACTCTAGTTCGGAGCACAGAGGGAGGCACTAATTACTGCTTACGGTGCACTGGGGTAGCAATAGGACGGGGAGAGCGTGCAGAGATGAGTCATGGCTGGAAAAGGTTTTCATGGTCATTTAGATCTAGATACTTAAGAAAATGTAAGTGAAGGTCACCAGAGATGACGCCACCGCTGATCACCGGAGATGACGCCACCGCTGATCGCCGGAGATGACGCCACCGCTGATCACCAGAGATAACGCTCCGCTGATCACCAGAGATGACGCCACCGCTGATCACCGAAGAGGACGCCACCGCTGATCGCCGGAGATGACGCCACCGCTGATCTCCGGAGATGACGCCACCGCTGATCGCCGGAGATGACGCCACCGCTGATCACCAGAGATAACGCTCCGCTGATCACCAGAGATGACGCCACCGCTGATCACCGAAGAGGACGCCACCGCTGATCGCCGGAGATGACGCCACCGCTGATCTCCGGAGATGACGCCACCGCTGATCGCCGGAGATGACGCCACCGCTGATCACCAGAGATAACGCTCCGCTGATCACCAGAGATGACGCCACCGCTGATCACAGGGGATAACGCCACCGCTGATCGCTGGAGATGAAGCCACCGCTGATCACTGGAGATGAAGCCACTGCTGATCACTGGAGATGACGCCACTGCTGATCACTGGAGATGACGCCACCGCTGATCACCGGAGATGACGCCACCGCTGAACACCGGAGATGACGCCACCGCTGATCACTGAAGATGACGCCACCGCTGATCACTGAAGATGACGCCACCGCTGATCACTGAAGATGACGCCACCGCTGATCACTGAAGATGACGCCACCGCTGATCACCAGAGATAACGCTCCGCTGATCACCAAGATGACGCCACCGCTGATCACAGGGGATAACGCCACCACTGATCGCCGGAGATGACGCCACCGCTGATCACCGGAGATGACGCCACCGCTGATCACCAGAGATAACGCTCCGCTGATCACCAGAGATGACGCCACCGCTGATCACAGGGGATAACGCCACCGCTGATCGCTGGAGATGACGCCACCGCTGATCGCTGGAGATGAAGCCACCGCTGATCGCTGGAGATGAAGCCACCGCTGATCACTGGAGATGAAGCCACCGCTGATCACTGGAGATGAAGCCACTGCTGATCACTGGAGATGACGCCACCGCTGATCACCGGAGATGACGCCACCGCTGATCACCGGAGATGACGCCACCGCTGATCACCGGAGATGACGCCACCGCTGAACACCGGAGATGACGCCACCGCTGAACACCGGAGATGACGCCACCGCTGATCACTGAAGATGACGCCACCGCTGATCACTGAAGATGACGCCACCGCTGATCACCAGAGATAACGCTCCGCTGATCACCAAGATGACGCCACCGCTGATCACAGGGGATAACGCCACCGCTGATCGCCGGAGATGATGCCACCGCTGATCACCGGAGATGACGCCACCGCTGATCACTGAAGATGACGCCACCGCTGATCACCAGAGATAACGCTCCGCTGATCACCAGAGATGACGCCACCGCTGATCACTGAAGATGACGCTCCGCTGATCACCAGAGATGACGCCACCGCTGATCACAGGGGATAACGCCACCGCTGATCGCTGGAGATGATGCCACCGCTGATCACTGGAGATGACTGCAAGAGCTGGTGTCTGACTACAATAGGGTGACTGCATTATTTAGCATACTAGAGTCACTGCACCTCTGCCCACAGTGTTAGAAAAGTTATCTTAGATATACACTGCATCCAACATATATCTTTTTGTGTGGGGGAGTAACCTATATCTTTGGTCTTGTTTCCATGGCAAGTTAGGCTGGGTCGAAATGCAAACCCCACTTAGAGAAAAAAAAAAACTTGCATATGCTACTAATAAAATTCACTTGAAAGAAAGGAGAACTGGGCAAAATGACTGATGCTTTGGTAATCCGAGGTATTTCTGCACTGACTGTCTGCTCAGTCTTCTTGTTTTGTGGAATAGCGCATTATATTGTAATTCTGTGCCAGATGATAAAGAGGATGTCTAGATGTCAAATATAAGGATGTCACTATTTAGAAGGAGGGGTCTACACAAGGCGGTGCGTGATATAAAACGCTGGTGAGAAAACTATTCGTTAAAGCATGGGATTTTCCCTATTGATTTAAACCCGGAAAGAATTAGTGCCCCTCCGATGCCAGTCGTGGAGCGTGTGCCAGCCTGGTCATACATCACGCTCTAACTGCTGGATACATATGTCCAGAACGATCTGTACTCACACACATGCTGCACTCATACATATCTACAGACCTGCATCTAATGGTCAGCTAGCCTGGTCCACGATAACTGCGTAATTAGCACAATGTAGGGATCTGCAAGGGCGCAGCGCCGCTATTCATGTTAATGTGACGGTCTGCCCAACGGCTCCCATTGTCTTCGGCGCTGTTTTACTCTCCTCGTCTGATACCGTCGGCTGCTATTTTGAGTTAAATTTCACAAGTAGAATTCACCTTTGAATCTCCGTGAAATATCCCTGGGGACGCGCGGCCGCAGTCTGAGAAATCATAGTATAGCTATAGGATCAACCAGGCAGAGTGTTCAACAATAAGGAGCAGTAGAAGGTCCTGCTGGATGCAGAATCTGACAAGAAGGATGTGAATGTGCCATTGTAATCTTTGTTTACAGTGGTATATACAGAAGAGGGGGACCTCATTGTAAAGCCCACATCAAAACAGGCCCCCAGTATGATGGCAGATTCTGCCATCCCAATCAGAAGGTCCTGGTGTTGGTTTGCCCCAACAGGCTTTCCATGACTCTAGGGCTAAATCCCCACCTCATTCTTGTTTACAATATAGCTCCTCTGAAGAGAGACGTTCTGCACAAGTTTTCGATAGACACCCAGTAGTAAATGGGATGCGAACATCTAGGACTCAACCCGCTCTCTGCAAAGGAGCCATAGCAGCTGCATAGTCTACCTTTATAGGATGCACATCTTTGAGTAAGTCCTTAAAGGGGTAATCAATACTTACCTTTTCATCCCCAGGCAGTCTTCTTACCACTTCTTGTCCTGGCTGATCTTCTCCAGTCCCCCGAGTCACCTCACCACAAGCTGGCCAGATCCCCTTCTTTTTGCTATGGAGCATCCGTTCTCGGCCTTCTCCTTCCTGTAGGTCAGTGTAGCTTAGGTCACTAGTGACATAGCATTCACTGCCTAGCAGGGAATGTCAATCTATTGCTGAGTCTTCATATGCTATTGCAGAGACACAATGCACATGCACAGTCTCAGCAATAGCTCAGCATTCCCTGCCAGGCCATGAACGCTATGTCACTACTGACCAAGTACATTGCACGGCAGGAAGGAGAATGACGTCACCGGAAGAAGAAGAATCAGCCGGCTGGAGATGAGGTGACCCGGGGGAATGGGGAAGATTGGCTGGGAGAAGATGCGGTAAGAAGACCGACAGGGAGGAATAGGTAAGTATTGAATTTTTGTTTTCTAATGACAGAACCCCTTCAGTTCTGTAGGCCAAGAGTGGGGTTGTGCGCTGAGACATTGTAATTGGACTGAGGCTTATGATGGGAGATTGTGTATTTAAAATCAGCTAGATTTTCTTTAACTTATGCTATGCTTTGAAAAATGTTCTATTGTCTCCGGTACACTGCACTCGAGGGACGGGCCGATGATCTTACAGCCCATTGTTAGTTCCATTTCTCAATTTTCTAATAAAATATATGGGAGTCCAAAAAAATAACTTCTGCAAAATCTATAGGAGGGTCCCAACATACAATGTGGCGTTCATAATACTTATGCCTTCCTATATGGCTAAGGGCCTCTGGACGTCCTCGGGTACCAGGGTCCAGAAGCACCGGCTACCACAGAAAAGGGCGGTGGCAGAAGTTCTCAGCCTATTCCCTGAAATGTGGAGGTTTTATTTAGGTCAACATGATAATAATAATTACAGGCGAAGCAATCCATGATTTCTCTTCTCAACAGGAGCCGTTAACATTACGGAGGTCTGATAACACACAAGTTGGTGGGGGATCCCACTTTACAGTGAATTTAGTTTCAACAAGCAATCATAAAACTTTTAACACGGTCAGCTATGCCAGCTGGCACTACCAGTCACATCTTATCCTTTGCATTTGGCTGCCAAGATTATACCACTCTGAATTTCTCTAAGAGATGGAATTGCCCTTTAGTTGGATTTTTCAAGCAAAGTAGATAAATGAGTAACAACTTGGTATCTGCCTAATCAGAAAGGACATCGCTCTGTGGGAATGGAGGTGGGTGTGCAGACCTGGCTCACATCATGGAAGGTGGATATCTTGCCTCTTTATTCTTTTATTAAAATGTTACCAAGCATAGTATGTGTTAGGCCCAATGCCCACGGGCATACTTGTATTGCAGAATCCGGAGCAGAGGTCTGCCTCCGAGTCACGACCCGGCCGTGTGCATTTGGCCACAGATGTCTCATGAGGACAACCACTTTTTACATGTTAGTCAGCTGATCACCAAAGGTCCTACTGTTGTCACTAGTGGAAGCTGCGCCTGGCATGGCATTGGCTCTGCAAGGAAAATCTAGTATTACATAGTGGCCAAAGATGTGATGCATGGAGGGGCTCGGTCTAGTAGGGCAACTCTGTATTACGGCACATAGGGTTGGCAACCTCAGTGGAGGACCCCAATCTATAACGCACCTATTCCTTAGTAGGGCATACGGACAATCATCTGACCAGACAATATGACCACCAGCAAGTCATTGTTATAGATATGGGTTTTGACCGATTGGATTGGTTGTAACGGGTATAAGACTTATTCTAATTTTTATTCAGCTATCATACCTGACAATAGTTGGGCCTCAAGTGACTGACGGCTCAATACGTGTCCTGCTATTATCGGGATAATTAATATTAACATGTAGCACAGACGCACCAAGGTCCTCCCTAATGGAAAGGGCTGATTGCAGCGATTCTAGTAACGAGGGTTCTACATGGTGGGCAGTCCTCGATTAACTCAGTATCCCAGGATATATGAAAATGGGGTTTGTATAGGAGATAACGTCTTTAGAGCCAACATCCTAAATGATAAAACATGGGAAGGGCAAATTGTCCCAACTCCGTGCTGTTGTGAACCAGAGGCGCCTCTTTAGGCGTGAGCGGCTGCTGAAATTGAAAATCCTCCTGATCTGGAGGTCTATAAATGAATATTAAGAGGATAGTCGGTTTCACAAAGACAAAGAAAATTGGCGTATATACGTGGTATGCAGAACGCCGGACACATTCCGTCTCTCCCCGGTCTGTCATGAACTGGGCAGGGAGTCATAGGAAGGAGACAGTCTCTATTTGCTGTCATATCAGTCCATGTCGCTAGGATTTCTGACAGTTCGATGTGCTTTCGGGTTCCACAGACATCACAGTGTTAATGGAAGTGTTGTGACAATGACAGTAATAACATGTAGCAGGGAACATCTTATTACTGGAGCCGTGACAGCACACAACATTGCATGTAATATCATGCTGTCCGCCATAAAGAAGCCTTCACATCTCAAGCTATTATGTTTGGCGGTATATAATCTAGCGCTGACACGTATGCGCGATTATACGCTAAATTGATGGACCAGTAATGTTAAGATAAGAAATGTATCCCGTTGCAGAGACGGATAAATCCTCTTCCCAGTCATCGGCAGTTTACTTTTCAAAGTGAGCCAAAAGTAAAGACGCCGCTCTCTGCGCACCTTATGATACCGGCTGCATCTTAAGTAAAACGAAGTAAGAAGCCGGCCGTATCAAGGGGGAGCGATCTGACAAAAGACTGAATGTGATCTGCCCCTAATTAGCCAACAATCAGCTGAGTTTGCGGTTCAGGCTTTAGCGGAGATCATTGTGTCAAACTGCTTTCTAAGGATTCTCTTAAGATTGTTACAAGGTGTCAAAAAGTGAAACAAAGTCACCGTAAAATCTCAATAAGTAACAGCAGTTCATGATGTGATTGAGGCTCCTTCACACTGGCGATCGCGGCTTTACTGCGAAAAACTGGAGAATAATCTCTCATCGCTGCCGACTGCAATGAAATAGTGTCATTTTTTAGTGTGACAGTCAGTGGGACTTTCTAATGCTAAAAACACATTGCAGGAAGTTCGCATGTTGTAATGTGATAAAAACGAGGCTCCAAAGGGAAACATGGTCGACAACAGTTATTTATTTAAAGGGGTTGTCCCGCGGCAGCAAGTGGGTCTATACACTTCTGTATGGCCATATTAATGCACTTTGTAATGTACATTGTGCATTAATTATGAGCCATACAGAAGTTATAAGAAGTTATTCACTTACCTGCTCCGTTGCTGGCGTCCTCGTTTCCATGGAGGCCGTCTAATTTTCGGCGTCTAATGGCCAAATTAGCCGCGCTTGCGCAGTCCGGGTCTTCTTCTTTTATCAATGGGGCCTCTCGTGCAGGATGCCGGCTCCGTGTAGCTCCGCCCCGTCACGTGCCGATTCCAGCCAATCAGGAGGCTGGAATCGGCAATGGACCGCACAGAAGCCCTGCGGTCCACCGAGGGAGAAGATCCCGGCGGCCATCTTCATCAGGTAAGTAAGAAGTCACCGGAGCGTGGGGATTCAGGTAAGCGCTCTCCGGTGTTCTTTTTTAACCCCTGCATCGGGGTTGTCTCGCGCCGAACAGGGGGGGTTGAAAAAAAAAAAAAAAGCCCGTTTCGGCGCGGGACAACCCCTTTAATCGCAAAACGAAGAAAGATAGGGCATGTTGCGATTTTTTTTTTTTTAGCACAACATCACAGGAGTGAAAACACTGAAAATGGGAATGAACTCCCTGAAAATCATTGGTTTCATAATTCTGCATTTTCAGTCGCTTTCGCATCGCAAGATTTTATTGCAAGTGTGAGGGCATCCATGTGAACCCCCTGGCGTTTTCATGTAAAAACACCACTACAGGGAATCCCTACAGACACAGCTGAAAGGGATTTCCCCGCTGAGGCTTAAGGGATTTCCCTGCTGTGGCTGAAAGGGATTCCCCCTGTCACAGCCCTGTCAGAGGATCACAGAGTTCTCCCATTGCTTTCGATGGGGCCGGCGCTGCTGCCACCTGCCCCACTGGAAACAATAAGTGATATCGCAAAAACAAAGGACAAGCCGCAATTTTTGTTTCCACACAACATCGTCTGAGTGAAAACATCGCAAATGGGAATGAAACCATTGACAAAAATTGGTTTCATAATTATGCATTTCTACTCACTTTTGCATTGCGGGAAAATCACGCGATTTTATCGCCAGTGTGAAGGCGCCCCAAAAGTGCACGTATATGTTCACTAGACCTGAAGAATATGTCCTCAGAATCATTGAGCCCAAGGTACCCCAGTCCGACATGGGTCATACACGGCAGAGGACACGAACGGGACGATTGTCACCAGAATGACCCAGGACATTTATAAGACAACTAGTAAAGAATGGACCCACAATCCTCTGTTGGGGAAAGAAGAGCAATAGAAGGCAGCCGCTGCGTGTAAGTCCGTCCCCAGGGACCCCCGCGGAGATACAAGAGGACTCATCATGGGCCCAAAGTGAATGAGTCTCGGTGCGCCATACAGCGCACATTATCTACCCCAAGATATAAAGGACCCATCCAGTGACTGATGAGCTGCTAGATACACAGTATATCGCATGGGTATGAGTGGACGGCTATGAGGCGGGCTTGTGCCTCACAGGGTTCATGCAGTTTTCACCGTCAGTCGCTGTAGTTACTGTATCATAGTAGAAGGTAAATGGAATTTGCTGAGCATTATCTATCTGGCAGAGACAGAGGGAACTTCTCCCCTATGTATTTGCTTGCGTTGCTCTTTCTACATGCATTCTTTCATTTGAGTAGTTATACAAATGTTAGCAAATTTCCAATATTAGTCTAACATTCTGAAATCCAAGCTTTCTATGCTAATATTGACCTGATTGAATCCCCTGCTTGCATCTTTTGACAGCATAGCGAGGAGAGAAGTGAGACATACATACACTGGGAAAGACCGAGAACTGGGTAGGTGGACAGTACAGAAGAGTAGACAGACGGCCCCCATACAGACGAGTAGACAGACGGCCCCCATACAGACGAGTAGACAGACGGCCCCCATACAGACGAGTAGACAGACGGGCCCCATACAGAAGAGTAGACAGACGGGCCCCATACAGAAGAGTAGACAGACGGGCCCCATACAGAAGAGTAGACAGTCGGGCCCCATACAGAAGAGTAGACAGTCGGGCCCCATACAGAAGAGTAGACAGTCGGGCCCCATACAGAAGAGTAGACAGTCGGGCCCCATACAGAAGAGTAGACAGTCGGGCCCCATACAGAAGAGTAGACAGTCGGGCCCCATACAGAAGAGTAGACAGTCGGGCCCCATACAGAAGAGTAGACAGTCGGGCCCCATACAGAAGAGTAGACAGTCGGGCTCCATACAGAAGAGTAGACAGTCGGGCTCCATACAGAAGAGTAGACAGTCGGGCTCCATACAGAAGAGTAGACAGTCGGGCTCCATACAGAAGAGTAGACAGTCGGGCTCCATACAGAAGAGTAGACAGTCGGGCCCCATACAGAAGAGATGGACACACAACAAGAGCTCATAGAAAGAAATATGTAATTCAGGTATGAAGAGTGCAGAGTACCCAAGGAACAAAGATTGGGGGATGTCTATGTGACTGCAGCTACCAGAAGAGCTCTCTGCCGTCTCGATGGAAGGATATCTTCCCTATGTGCTCACGAAGGGTTGTCATCTCCCTCGTCCTTCTTACAAGACTTTGGGGGCATTTAATTTCACAGCGACCATCTTAAAAAGCATTTCTAAGTATTAAACAAACTACATATAAAAGGAATCAAAGTAGAATTTTTTCTTCTGGTTCAAGATTGTGCAGACTTGTCCATTGACGATGCTACGGTGGGCCCAGGGTCCAGTAAGCAGCACAAGACAACCCCCTGGGAGCCGAGCTTAGAGCCAACCACTTGCCACAAAAGTCCATTTTCTGGGTTGATTCCCAAGTAACCTGTTAGACCCCGCTGATGCTAGGCCCGGTACACCCTGCGTGCTGAAGCGACAGGTGAATCTGCAAATGTTCTTCAAGATGTGGAATAAGTCCTGAGAATCCTTCCTGTAAGGGGTTAATTTTGTTGCTAAGCTATCAAAATAAGAATTAAATAGTTGAAATACAAAATGTGCTTTGGTTAGTTAGGAAAGATAGGAGCCAGGTGGCCAGGAACTGACTCCTCTGAGTTGTTTAAAGGGGTTGTCCCGCGCCGAAACTGTTTTTGTTTTTTTTCAATAGCGCCCCCCCCCCGTTCGGCGCGAGACAAACCCGATGCAGGGGTTAAAAAAGAAAACCGGATAGTGCTTACCTGAATCCCCGCGCTCCGGTGACTTCTTACTTACCTGGTGAAGATGGCCGCCGGGATCTTCACCCTCGGTGGACCGCAGGGCTTCTGTGCGTTCCATTGCCGATTCCAGCCTCCTGACTGGCTGGAATCGGCGCTGGGCGGAGATACGAGGAGCCGCTCTCCGGCACGAGCGGCCCCATTCAGAAAAGAAGAAGACCGGACTGCGCAAGCGCGTCTAATCCGGCGATTAGACGCTGAAAATTAGACGGCACCATGGAGACGAGGACGCCAGCAACGGAGCAGGTAAGTGAATAACTTCTGTATGGCTCATAATTAATGCACGATGTATATTACAAAGTGCATTAATATGGCCATACAGAAGTGTATACCCCCACTTGCTTTCGCGGGACAATCCCTTTAGGCCTCCTTCCCACGAGCGTGACGGGCTCCGCCGCGTAATATTACGGCGCATTAAGGTTTCTGCTTAGCTATGGTACATTCACAGGATGTCCTGGCTACAAGTTTTCTCTTTGCAGTAGTTCATTAAGAAGGAATGTGTTGTTGTAATAAAATGCTGACCAAGAGATAAGCACATCCTGCCTGGATAATGGTCTATATAATCTAATGTATTTACTTGAATAAACTAGAATTCATTCTGATCACACACGCTGCTTGTGTTGTCAGCTCATGTCTTCTCCGAGTAATCGTTGAATTGCTTATACTAATTTGGACCCAGGCAACATTAGCATTTGGTCTCCTTTGAAAAGACCCCCTACATTCCTCTCGCCACTCCATCTTTGCGCTCGCTGATATGTCCGTTTCTGCAGATGCTCGCACTACCCATCAAGCTGCCATGCTGGACATGTTCATAGCACTCTGCGCTGTGATGTTCCTACAGAAAGTCTATAAATTGGGACCATTTGCCCTGATCCCGCACTAGTTGGACAGCCTCAGCGTGTTTTAGGGACTCGACCCTTTGACATCTAGTCTAAATTTCCAGGAGGAATAACAGAGAAGTGACAACATGCAGACCTCTTACCGTTGTTATATCATGGGTAATACAAGGGTTTATAAGCAACAGATATATTCAGAGAGTTGACCATTCCTCTTTAAAGGGCTTTTCATACGACTTAAAGGGTTTTTGGAGATCTTTGTTTACATAAAATCCATCTCCCTGCCATAAAACAAGAAGTAGTCATCCACTCACTTCTCTTCGCTACCTGCTGTGTCCAGCGGGTCTGCTTGGTCCTCAGTCCTGCTGTTTATTTACAGGCTACAGTCCCGCCTGGTTTACGGAGCGTCACAGGCACTGCAACCAATGACAGAGCTCGGTGCCCGATTGCTGAGCTGTCACTGCCTGCAGCACCGGTGACACCCCATAAACAGGCTGGGGAAGCCTGTGACACCAGAGGGGACACAGCGAGGAGAGGCGAGTATATGGCGAGTTCTTATTTTATGTAAATAAGAGAGGACAGAGCGCTCGTGAAGCAATTTAATTAGTGGGAAAACCCTTTGAAAGTTACGTTCTTTTTGTCCATATGCCCTAAATGCCATGGCCGCGGGTGGACAGGAGGGTGGGAATTACGCGAACAGTGTAGTACAGTGAACTACCTTATTTCCGTAACTTGGGAGCTGCAGAAGCAGCGCAGCTCATTGCACTGGGCTGTTTGTGTGATCCCATTGACTTCTAAGGGAGTTCCAGAACAAGTATAGCTCAGCCGAGCTTGGCTGTTTCTGTTCAGCCGCCGGACCACCTCATAAATCGGTGGTGGTCCCATCTCGGCCATGTGACACCCTTTTAGCTTTATTTCAGTAAGCTCGCCTACTTGTTTAACTATTATGTGCCAGCAGGACTTTAGTGCCAAGTCTGTCCTCATCTGACGTTTTCAGCTCTAGAGGTAATAAAAATATAATCAACATACTGTAATGTTTAAAAAAGCCTGAGTCCCTCGTACGTACCCCGAGTACAGAAAGCCTTGTGTATACTGACGCTACGTAATGTATCAGAGAAGCAGGCATTATTAGAAGTCATTAGAAAGTAATGGAACCCAAGTGGGACCTCTCCAGGTCGGTACAATGTTCAATAAGGAAACCTTTTTGTGCATAGATTGTAGTGGATTTCCATCTCAGGAGACCCTTCTCTGATCAGATTGCGATAACCATTGGAAGGCTAGATTCCCAGAATTCCACCAACCAGTAGCTAAGGGCCGGAGAAGGAAGGATTTTTGGATTAGTGCCTCCGACTCAATGTCTACAAGTAGTGACTGGAATCTACTGCACCAACTCCCAAAGCATGAAGCTCATCAGGGGTGTAACGGTGCCCATGAACAGTCTGGAATCACAGGGACTTCTGGCCAGAGCTTGGAACAAACAATAGAAATGTCCAGGACTTCTTGGAAGTTGGAGGTTATTATCATTGCAATTTTCATGTTAAGCTTCACAGTAATGTTAACCCAATTTGTATCCTGGTTTTCCTAGGGGGCTTACTCTTTTTCTGCTGTTATACAATGGCGCTATCTGCTGGCTAAAGCCAGTTCTGCATGAGGTGACACGTTGGACAGGCTTCAATAGCAGAGAGGCTGGCAATATACAGCAAGAGAACCGACGGACGTCTTCCAACATCAGAGCTGTACAGCCTTAAATCATAATGTCTTCAGACGTCAGACAGTGGATTGGAAAGGGTTAATATTTCAGCAATGGACCTATATCACTTCTATAGAAAAGCTTCCCCATTCAGCTCCGCTTCTCCAGCTTGTATCTGCCCTCTGATATTTGGCTCAGTTGGCCAGTAAAAACAGAAAAGTAGATTGTCAAACCTATAATCAAGTCGGGACCTCGGGGGGCCGATGCCCATGCCCGCAGATGGGGCAGAAACACGAAAGCCAATGACAAGGCTCGTATAGGGATGATGTCATAGAGCCGTTGATAGCTATGCTGAAGCGTACATATCCGAAATCAGCCAATGTGAGCGGATGAGGTGGCCGAGTATTACAGGGCGGACTATAAGCACCACAGTAACTCATATCCTCAGAGCATACTAACATGGTCGAACATCATCTTCAAGAACGGTCGTCATTTACTAAAATGATTCATTCCTTCCAAGTCTACAAACACATTCGGCTTTGTTCAGTCATAGAACAGAAGGAGAAAAAAAACAGCATGCGAAATCCGTAAAATGACGGAAACTAGCGTCGCGTGACGAACCCATTCGCTATAATGTTTCTGCCGTGGTTTCCACCCTTTACTTGTAGAATACTGAAAATTTGACTTTGAAATGCAATTTAAGTAAACTAAACATGTTAAACAGCAGGTGACAAAAACACCTGATGTGACCGGTTACACGAATGCCAGAAGTCAGGCCTCCAAATAGTGGGCATACACGTATAAACACTCTGCCCGGGCCGGCCGCACGCGGTACAGCCAGATTCTGCATGTGCGTTCCTGCAACGGAATCCAGCTGTGCCCCTGCTGGCGCCCCCATGTGCCCGTCACTTCTGTACTGCGGATGACTGCAGACACTCGCCATCGGCAAGGCTGCGGGGGCCCTTAGTCTTCCGCAATGTCACTGACTTCAATGGAGGCCGTCCGCGCCAAGTCCGCAGCAAAATAGAGCAAGCTGCGATTTTTCCTCCACACTAAACTAACTGCGATTTCCGCGAGTGTTGGGCCTCGTTCACACAGGCGATAAAGTCACGCGATTTTGTAGCATTGCTACAAACCACATGTATGTGAAGCCCATGCTTTTCTACGTGTTCCTTCACACACGTGATGTTTTGTAGCATGCGACAACCCGACACATAAACCTCGCGGGTCCAGCGATGTGCACGTGGCTCGTGAGGTTTTGTAGCCCATGTTTCCCTATGGAGCCTTCCTCCCTGTTGCATCGCACGCAAATGCTACTGTCAAAGCTATGATCTAAGCCTTAACTGCTGAAAAAGAAAAATACACATACATCACCGTAGACACACTGTCAGCGCGGCCGCAGCTTCTCCCCGGGTCCCCGGCAGTGATCGTCTTCTCTTCTGGCCGGGGATTCAAAAATCCCCGCCTCCTGGAAGCTCTGGCTGTGATTGGCTGACGTTTAGCCAATCACAGCAAGTGCTGTGATTGAATCAATTACAGCCATTCACTGAGCACTGGGTGTGATTGGCTAAGCATCAGCCAATCACAGCCAGCGCTTCCAGCAGCTGGGGATTTTTTAATTCCCAGCCAGAAGATGCAGAAGAATTATCAGTGCCGGGACCCGGGGAGAATGCATGCTATTTGCTGCAGATCCTCGTGCGGACGCCGACCACGGATTCCGCAATAGATGTTCGTGTAAGACAGGCCTCAGGAAAGGTCTGAGCACATCTGCTTCTCATGAGTACAGCCCCCCTCCACTGCTTTGAACTAATCTATCACTTTACAGAAGACCGGGTTAAGGAGGTCAGACCATGGACTACCACAAATGTTGCCTTCCAGCATTTCATAGGTTAATGAAAGGTGAAAGATCCCTTTAAGGGCTCTTGTACACTTGCATTTTTCTTGCGCATTTTTTAACGCGACTTGCGCAGTTTGTGATTTTTGCACGATGCGTCATTGATATTGGTGTGCGGGCGCCCCAGGCCGTAGTATATGAGACATCTGCATCCACTCCTCTCTACTTACTGGTGGCCACTAAGAAGTGATTATCCATTACTAACCTGATATTAATAGTTGATGCAGCTGAGGGTATAGCATTAATATTACATGGAACACTATGTACTGTCAGCACAACATTAATATTACATGATACATGGAGTTCTGTCAGTAGCATTAATATTCCATGTATCATTGTGTACTCGTCGCTGACACTACTGTAGCAGCAGAAGATCATCCCTCACAATGTTAGTTGGATACATTGAAGAAAAACACAACTCGGGGCGGCCGGCGCTGAAGTCTACACTGATGGAACCTTTGTTACATTCCAACTGCATTGTTTCTGATGTCGGCCACCGCACCAAAATAGCTGAACCAGCAGAAAATACTACATATATATACACCGAGAATGCAAGGACACATTATACATCAATGCTCCCCAGCTCCGGTCCTCAGGGACCCCAACAGGTCATATCTTCAGGATCTCCTATAGTAAGACCACCGGTGGCAATGTCTGAGGACTGACGATAATTACATCGCCTGTGCGATGCTACAGAAATCCTGAAAACATGACCTGTTGGAGGTCCCTGAGGACTGGAGGTGGGGACACTGGTGTATATTCATAATTGCAGCTTACATGTGTGCAGTGTCAAGCAGCAGTATGTGGCCCCTCACCACAGTATGTCAGGCTATTCGGTTCAATAGAACCTAATAGCTGCCGGCAACGCAGCGGATTTTCGCCGCAATTACGCGGCAGAAATCCGTTCGTGGGAAGGAGGCCTAAAGGAGCTATGATATCACCAGGGGCAGAGCATTAGAATCACTCACTCACATACATACTAACGGTCACATAAGTGGTCGTTAGTAGTTTAATGAATGAAACCTGCAGTGAATTTTCTATAACAAACATGCAGTGATTTGAAAATTGGCAACATGACTCAAACCTGGAGCCAAATTTTTCTGCTGTTAGTAAAAAATTGTTATTAAAGGCCTATTCACTAATGTAGTGGCCCAAAGTGCATATATCTGGCCCATCCATAACAGACATACATGTCATGTTTTTAATCTGGATGCTATGTGCAAATTGTCTTGTCTTTAGTTATGTGTATTGCTCAGATGCAGCATGTAAGAGGTTAATGTCTAGGATATGTCTGGAAATTGTAACAAGTTATGTTGTCATGTGGGTATGCAAGATATATATGTGAGTGACAGGTAAGAAAGGGAGGGTGGTCCATTGCTTCAACGGTAGTGTTTGGCGGGAAAGTGCCAGCCACATGTGGGTACCTTCAGCCCTCATGTGGTGAAAAATAGAAAAAGAAGAGAGGTACTCTGATGATTTCATCCCAGGACCCCTATCCTAAGAGAGAGGGAGAAAGAGACCGCCGTGCAGTGTCCAGAAAGCCATTTGCAAGTGAGTGTCAGTGGAGTGTTGTGTCCTCTTCTGGTGTGTGTGTCCAGGAGCGAAGTCATACAGATAACTTGGACTGTAGACCCGGTGTCATCCTGTGTCCCGGAGTGTGTGAGTCCAGGAGCAGAGTCATACAGATAACTAGACTGTAGGCCCAGTGTCATTCTGTATCCTGAAGTGTGTGTGTGTCCAAGAGCGGAGTCATATAGATAACTTGGATTGTAGGCCCGGTGTCATCCTGTGGCCTGGAGTGTGTGTGTCCAGGAGCGAAGTCATACAGGTAACCTGGACTGTAGGCCCAGCGTCATTCTGTGTCCCGGAGTGTGTGTGTCCAGGAGCGGAGTCATACAGATAACTAGGACTGTAGACCCGGTGTCATCCGGTGTCCCGTAGTGTGTGTGTCCAGGAACAGAGTCATACAGGTAACTAGGACTGTAGACCCGGTGTCATCCTGTGTCCCGTAGTGTGTGTGTCCAGGAGGAGCGGAGTCATACAGATAACTAGACTGTAGGCCCGGTGTCATCCTGTGTCCTGGAGTGTGTGTGTACAGGAGCGGAGTCATACAGATAACTAGGACTGTAGACTCGGTGTCATCTTGTGTCCCGTAGTGTGTGTCCAGGAGCAGAGTCATACAGGTGACCTGGACTGTAGGCCCAGCGTCATCCTGTGTCCCAGAGTGTGTGTGTCCAGGAGCAGAGTCATACAGATAACAAGGACTGTAGACCCGGTGTCATCCTGTGTCCCGGAGTGTGTGTGTCCAGCAGCAGAGTTATACAGATAACTAGACTGTAGACCCGGTGTCATCCTGTGTCTTGGAGTGTGTGTGTCCAGGAGCGGAGTCATACAGATAACTAGGACTGTAGACCCGGTGTCATCCTGTGTCCTGGAGTGTGTGTGTCCAGGAGCAGAGTTATACAGATAACTAGACTGTAGGCCCAGCGTCATCCTGTGTCCCGGAGTGTGTGTGTCCAGGAGCAGAGTCATACAGATAACTAGGACTGTAGGCCCGGTGTCATCCTGTGTCCCGGAGTGTGTGTGTCCAGGAGCAGAGTCAAAGAGATAACTAGACTGTAGGCCCGGTGTCATCCTGTGTCCCGGAGTGTGTGTGTCCAGGAGCAGAGTCATAAAGGTAACTTGGACTGTAGGCCCGATGTCATCCTGTTTTCTCCTTCTGACCTGCGTAATTTGTTCTTCCTGCACTGGTGGGTGAGCTTATCAATTTAGAAAGTAAATTTCCAGTCACTGTCCATTCCTAGCAACTGACGTTATTAAGTTAACTGTGTGTGGACTCTCTTACTTTTCGCATTGGGCATCCTACGGAGTAAAGAACAGTGGCGTCACCCGTGACATATTTCTTCAAGTCCATCACACCACCTATTCAGGTAACCGCTGCTGCAGCGTTGCCTGGAAGCGCCTTGGCCAAGGTTACATGCACACCCCTCTGGGGAGGAGTTGGTAGTGCTACCGTGACATCCCTAAAACTAACCCCGCCATCTCCTCAGTGGTGTGCCTTGTGTTCGGTTGTTGCACTAACATTGTACTATACATAGTTATGGGATTTTCGTGCAGAAATATCCCGCAACTGGTATACAATGTGTGGAACTGGCCTAACACCAAGCGAACTAGTGACAGCGCTGATACACGAGTCACAGGATGTCACACAATCAAAGCCATGAAGTACTGAAAACAAAAGGTGCAGGACCTGTGGGCTACCAAACCTGATCTCTTAAGATCCAGAAATAGCAAACTATCAGAGAAATGATCTCGGAACACTCTCGGTATTACCAGAAAGTCAGTCGTTGTGTAAACTTTTCACCATGGAGCATTTTATATCGCCGCCTTATTTTGTTATGTTGGGGTGAGGCAGATGACAGAATGCAAAACTCTGAAGGCTGCATAATCAAAAATTATATTTTATATTCTATTTCTTCTCTGGAGAAGGACTTCGATGAATCGAGGACTGAGTGGATAAGTGGAGATGAGATTCAGTGTGGATAAATGCAAGGTAATGCATTTGGGGAGTGAAGAATATTCATGTATCCTCCACATTAAATTAGACTGTATTAAGTGAATTGTTGATGGAATAGGATTTAGAAGTAATTGCGGATAATAGAGTTTGCAACAGCACACAATCTCAATCAGCAAAAGCCAGCAAAATGGGTTCCTGTACTAAAAATGATACATTTACAAGGGGAAAGTATAATTTTCTCTCCCTCTGTCAGGACTTCAACTTTAATACGAAGTATGGATTTTGGGCCCAATTAACAAAAGGACATTGAGGCACTGAGAGCGCAGGCCAAAATAATAACAGGGTAATGGAAGATCTTCGTTACCAAGAAAATCTGGATGAAATGTGCGTCTACCAAGACATACAAGTCCATCCAACTTAAAGAAGAAAAAAAAAATCCAGGCTCCTGTTAATCAGCAACCAGACACAAAGTCAACCAGGAATAAATGGATGCGGGAAGCACAATGTTATTACCAGAGGAAAGATTTCTTGTCCGTAAGAACATTTCCTAAATTAGACATCATTTTCCAATATGCGCAGCCCTGGAAGCAGTGAGGTGGGTTCGTTATATAATAGTACTAGAAACAGATAGACTACATCTATTAGATTAGGACGGTGCAGGTGAAGGGCGGAGCTATTCAGTAACATCACAAATAAATTGTAATTAATGTAGTTTAAATGTATACCCTCGTTAATGAACGGTTAAACATTCAGGCTTGAGTGGTGTTGCCTTTTTCTTATAAAAGACGTACTAGCTAAAACCTTTTTTGGACACCACCATAAAAATTTAAAAATTTCAACCAACTCAAAAAAAAAGACATCCCTATACTGAAAACCGATTGATTGGCCCACATACCTCAGATAGGACAGTTACCACCCTAAATACATCAAAAAGTCCATTGTCTACAGCCAGGCCATCAGATACAACCGGATCTGCTCCAACCCAACAGACAGAGAGGAACATTTACAGCATCTGAAACTGATGACCGAATCGCCAGAGCCACCGGGATACCCAGGAATCGCCAGAGCCACCGGGATACCCAGGAATCGCCAGAGCCACCGGGATACCCAGGAATCGCCAGAGCCACCGGGATACCCAGGAATCGCCAGAGCCACCGGGATACCCAGGAATCGCCAGAGCCACCGGGATACCCAGGAATCACCAGAGCCACCAGGATACCCAGGAATCACCAGAGCCACCAGGATACCCAGGAATCACCAGAGCCACCAGGATACCCAGGAATCACCAGAGCCACCAGGATACCCAGGAATCACCAGAGCCACCAGGATACCCAGGAATCACCAGAGCCACCAGGATACCCACGAATCACCAGAGCCACCAGGATACCCACGAATCACCAGAGCCACCAGGATACCCACGAATCACCAGAGCCACCAGGATACCCAGGAATCACCAGAGCCACCGGGATACCCAGGAATCAACTACTCCAATACACTGAGAAGGAAGGAAATGATAGTGTACCTCTAGTAGTGACCTACAATCCACAGCTAGAGGTACTGAGGAAAACTGCAAGGAAACTCCATCATAGAGGTCACAAGGGTGACCGTCTGACCACCATATTCCCGAACCCTCCGCTTCTGTGTTACAGACAGCCTGAAATTTGAAGAACTTTATAATCAGGAGTGCATGGTCCTCCAACACACAAAAAGGAATTTATCCCTGTAAGGTAAGCAGCTGTAAGACCTGCAGACATGTACGGACTGCAGACAGGATACATAACCCCAACACACAGCAGAACTATAAGATCCCTGTAAGGTAAGGAGCTGTAAGTCCTGCTGACATGTACGGACCGCAGAGAGGATACATAACCCCAACACACAGCAGGACTATAAGATCCCTGTAATGTAAGGAGCTGTAAGACCTGCTGACATGTACTGACCGCGGACAGGATACATAACCCCAACACACAGCAGGACTATAAGATCCCTGTAATGTAAGGAACTGTAAGACCTGCTGACATGTACGAACCGCGGACAGGATACATAACCCCAACACACAGCAGGACTATAAGATCCCTGTAATGTAAGGAGCTGTAAGACCTGCTGACATGTACGGACCGCGGACAGGATACAGATCACCAACACACAGCAGGACTATAAGATCCCTGTAACGTAAGGAGCTGTAAGACCTGCTGACATGTACGGACCGCGGACAGGATACAGATCCCCAACACACAGCAGGACTATAAGATCCCTGTAATGTAAGGAGCTGTAAGACCTGCTCACATGTACGGACCGCAGACAGGATACATAACCTCAACACACAGGACTATAAGATCCCTGTAATGTAAGGAGCTGTAAGACCTGCTGACATGTACGGACCGTGGACAGGATACATAACCCCAACACACAGCAGGACTATAAGATCCTTGTAATGTAAGGAGCTGTAAGACCTGCTGATATGTACGGACCGCAGACAGGATACATAACCCCAACACACAGCAGGACTATAAGATCCTTGTAATATGAGGAGCTGTAAGACCTGCGGACATGTACGGACCGCAGACAGGATACATAACCCCAACACACAGCAGGACTATAAGATCCCGGGACAGTCACATGTTACACACCTGATGTTGTGTACCTGATCCGCTGCAGTAAATGTCCTGTTGGGGGCTTTATATCGCAGAAACAGGACAAAAACTGAGAGCGAGGATGAGATCTCATTGCCACACGATTAGAGAGGGAAATACAGAATTCCCTGCGGCCGACATTGTTCTGGTCACGGACATAACATACAACATATGAAAGTTACTATATTAAAAGGAAACTTCAAATCTCAACATCATAGAAGAATCTGGGAGTAAAAGTTTATAACCATCTTCCCAAGAACGGAATTAACCTTGGAGGGGGTTTCTTGCATCAGTGCAGAATATGAGAAATCTGAAGCAAAGATAACACGCTCGCCTTGTGACCCCCTAGGACCAATTCAGAGTGCATAAAACTTTCACATCCCCTATCAGTGGACTAATTAAGTATTTGTCCCTCATCGTGTTCTGGTATTGTTTTAAGTGCAAATTAATCCCATCTGTGACTTTATATATATATATATATATATGTGTCTTTGGATCTATTCTATCAAGCCTGAGGAAGAACCCTGAGAAGGTTGGGAAGCGCGCTATAACATCATGTATTTGTGTTAGCAATGAACCCCTTCCCGCTCCATTACACACATTTACGTCCTGGACTGTCGGGGTATGTATAAAGAGAGGTTGCGGGGCAACCTCTCTTCATACAGTGCGGGCGTCAGCCGTGCAGCCGATTGCGGCTATTAACCCTTTAAATACCACTGTCAATTCTGACAGCGTCATTTAAATCCCCGAACATCTCATATGCCCCCCCGCGGTAAGATCAGTGGAACCGTGCAGGTGTCATGGCAGCCGGGGGCCTTCCGAAAGGCCCCAGGGCTGCCTTAGGAGACTGCCTATCAAGCCATCCCCATGGGCTGGCTTGATAGACTGCCTGTCAAATTACAGTATGACATAATGCTGTAGCATTATGTCATACTGCAGCAGCGATCAAAGCATCGCATGTTGTGGTCCCCCAGAAGGACTTAAAAGTAAAGTAAAAATAAGATCAATAAAGTTTTTTTTAATTGTAAAAAAAAAAGTAATAAAAGTTTAAATCGCCCTCCTTTTGCCATATCTATAATTAAAAAATCTAAATCATAAAATAAAAATACATATTTGGTATCGCCGCGTCTGTAAAAGTCCGATTTATCAAAGTAGCACATTAATTACCCCGCACGGTGAACGTCGTCCGAACAAAACAAAGAACGCCAGAAATGCACCTTTTTAGTTACCCTGTCTCCCAGAAAAAAAACGCCATAAAAAGTGATCAAAAATTCGTATGTATTCCAAATTAGTGTTAATGGAAACTACAGGACATCCCGCAAAAAATGAGCCCTCGCTCAACTACGTTGACGGAAAAATAAAAAAAGTTATTGCACGCAGAAGATGGAGGCCGAAAGTATTTGAAAAAAAATTAAATGTCTTTGAAAAAAATAGTGTAGTAAAAAAAAAAAAAAATAAATAACCTATCCAAGTTTGGTATCGCAGTAATCGTAGCGACCTAAAAGAATAAAGTTATCAGGTTGTCTTTGTTGCAGTTTGTGCGCCGTAGAAACAAGACGCACTGAAAGATCGCGGAATGTCCCTTTTTTTAAAAAATTTGACTCCACTTAGAATTTTTTTTAAGTTTTTCAGTAGGTTATATGGTACTTTAAATAGCACCAATGAAAAATACAACTTGTCCTGCAAAAAACAAGCCCCCATACAGCGACGTCGATGGATAGATAAAGGACTTACGATTTTTTTAAAGGGGAGAGGAAAAAAAGAAAATGAAAAAAAAAAGGCCCGCGTCATGAAGGGGTTAAAAGGTCTCATATCTACGAGTTGACTTGGCTTCTCTTGCTGAGAACAATCACATTTTGCTCTACTGACTAAGGCCGCCTACACATGACAGGGTTTGAATTGCGGGGTCACTAGCTGGGCACAGGATCGGATTCTGGTGCGGGATCCCATATCTGGGGTCCGACCCGGTCGCGTGCAGCTGGTCTAAAACGGTGCTAAACTGTTGTCGTTAAAACTTTAGTAAGCACTTATTACTTTATGTACATGGCAGAGGGAGCCTATAGGGCACGGCGGCCCTGGAGCTCCTTATGTCCCATAAAATCGCACAACCATCGGTCGCTGCACAACAAGCTCCGGTGTACTCTATGGGGGGTGTACTCTATGGGGGGTGTACTCTATGGGGGGTGTACTCTATGGGGGGTGTACTCTATGGGGGGTGTACTCTATGGGGGGTGTACTCTATGGGGGTGTACTCTATGGGGGTGTACTCTATGGGGGGTGTACTCTATGGGGGGTGTACTCTATGGGGGGTGTACTCTATGGGGGGTGTACTCTATGGGGGGTGTACTCTATGGGGGGTGTACTCTATGGGGGGTGTACTCTATGGGACCGTTCCCATGTGCAGAATACAGATGCAGCCTAATCTGCTGCTGCAGAACTCATCTGTATTTATGTGGATTTTCTGTGTCTTGAAGAATTTTGAAGAAATATTCTGCATCACGAGTCCATAAATGTGTCACGCAATGAAGCATCATGCCACGGCACACGTACAAAATGTGACAGATACCACAGTATGGAGGTACCATAGAGGCTTCATTGCCCCATAGAGCAGTCTCATACAGGTGGATCCACAAGTCAAATATGTATGATTCTAATAAGTGCATGTTGTAAAATTCTAGAATATAGTGTATTGGCATTATCCTTAAAGGGAACCTGTCACATTATTGAAGTTGCTCTCAATGAGTGCAGCATAAAGTAGTGATGGGCATGCTGTTACCAGTGGTCCGTCACTTGTGGGGTAACGTGCAACACTTGTCCCCGTACGTCTCTGCAACTTCCAGTAACAGAGGAGTCCAGTTTATTCATGAGCTGTTGCTCCGCCTGCCCTGATTGACAGTTTCCTCAGTATGATAGCCAGAAAGCTGCCAATCACTGAGGGTGGGCGCGGCTAGCAGCTACCCAAGAATAAGCGGGACTCCCCTTTTGCTGGAAGCTGCAGGAACAAGCTGTAAGTTCTTAAAGTCTGCTACAAATGACCCCATAAGTGACATCTGGTACTACTGTATGCTGCCCCCAGCGAGGCCACAATAAGGACATGAATGGTTGGATTTAACAAAAACATCATCTACGTTGGATGAGATTGCGGTTCTGTGAAGCTACGATCTTTTTGTAAAGGCTTGTGTATATGGATTCTGTGCATAAACCGCATGTGTAAACCCAAGGAAAGGACAAGACCAATGAAAGTCCCCATTCTGAATGTTGGGTTTACCATCAGCACTTATTCCAGACTCTTCTTTGTTGTCACTTCTAGATTTGAGGTTCTTCTTACTAGGAGCTGATATTCATGAAATATGGACCCTGCAGACAATCAGCAAATATGCAAATCCTGAGTTTGCCGCACGGTATGCTGGGAAGGGCATGGGGAAAACAACAAGCTGCCCATTTTGTAATAAGTATTCATCCATCCAATATAGTACTTTTTGTGAAAAACATGCCGCGCCCAAATCCTTTTGTCCACACGGCGTATATTGTGCCTAGAATTGGTGGTCATGTATAACAGAGTTCGTCATCCCTCTTTTTGCTACTGTCCGGCTCACCCACCTTTTCTGTTTTTAACCATTTCGACAGGTATTTGAAGAATTAATAAACATATTTTTGCCCCTGTTCTTCTGGCATAGTTTTTACTTTTCTGGGTGCGGAGTTGAAGAAGAGACCCCATCCTGTCCTGTGAGATCAGGAAAGACTTTCCTAGGGGCAGCCATACAAGACCACGCTCAACCTCCAATGACCCCGAAATGGACAACATTGTGCCAACAGGGTCATTCCTATACTTCACCATATCTAAGGTCCCTTTCACAAGCTACTGTAAGTGATGCCCCGATAACAAGTGCCCATGCCAGCACAATGATGTGTAGCTTGTAGAGATTTCACCTACTGGTCCGGAATGTGACGGTTCCGCTGCGGTACGGGATTTGCAGAATAAGAAGGATTTGCAATAGAATGTTTAACTTGAAAAATGATCTTCCTTCCTGCGGTGCCAACAGAAACCAAGTACTGCTACATTTCACCATTGGCACAGCAGAGCCCACGTCTGTCCATGGGCAGCTACCCCCCCCCCCCCCCCCCGCCAATGCACGATAAGGGACCCCACTACATTGCAGGGACAGACTCCCTGCCCAATGGAATGTGGCTAGAGTGGCATCCAAGTACGTTCAGTACCCCCGGCCAACGCTGATCCCCCAATAACACACTGGTTGAACTACGTTTAATTAATAGAATAATAGGACATAAATTAAAGGTTACGCAGCTCTTCAGCTCTTTCATTTTTAACATAATTCCATTTTTGGGGGGAATAATTGTTATTACAATGAAGCCGATATCAGTATTTTAGGGTTCGTTAAGAGTAGACAAAAGAGAATCTCCCCCCAGCCCTGAAATAAGAGAAATCGGTAATTACAATATAAATAGTAACTTGGATGAGATTTCATTTTGCCAAACACAAAACACGCAGAAAATAGTAGCGCGGCCTGCACCGATGTCACGGAAGATGCAGATGGGATGGAGCCGTCCAGGACATTATGTGCCGGCATAGCGGGAAACCCGGCCCGCAGAGCTCCTTACCATTAGGATGGCAGACAGAATGAATGTGCCCATCCTGCTGGTATTGGAATACACGCATGTGTCACGTCTGAAGAGTCAAACCACGGCGCCAGGGTGTCACATGCTGCAGAACAAGGAGCCGCAGAGATCCGTCATTGTACTATTTATATGGGAGATCCTTGCACACTCGTTCTAAGGGGTCCGCAGGGGTCCGCTCTGCACTCCTCACAGCAAGAAGGTAAGGAGCATCTCATCTTATAAAAAACTAATAGATTAAAGTGAACCGCAGTTTTCTTCTCACATGAAGTTCTCATCAACCTGTTTAATTATTGCTGAGTTTGCATCTGCAATGATGACCAGCAACAACCGTCCATACAAGGACGGCCACCTACAACGCAGACCATGCTCCACGGCAGAGCTGTGCGGAGGCAGTGCCTGGCAGAGCGGGCCCTTTTACATAGAATGATTATCATTAGAGATGAGCGAGCGTACTCGTCCGAGCTTGATGCTCGTTCGAGTATTAGGGTGCTCGAGATGCTCGTTACTAGAGACGAGCACCACGCGGTACTCGTCTCGATTAAACGAGCACTGACCATTGAATTCAATGGAGCCGGCAATACAGCCGGCTCCATTGAAAGCAATGGGCTGCCGGCGATCTCAGGATGAATTTTCGGGAAGGGCTTAAAAATATAAGCCCTTACCTGAAAATAATCCTAAAATGTGTAAAAATAAAAAAATAAAAATATGTCAGCATAAAGATCGTTCTCCTCTGCCATAGCTGTAACAGCTGTGGCAGAGAAGAACGATGTTAGCCCATTGGATTCAATGGAGCCGGCAATTCAGTGCAGGGTCCTTATAGAGGACACCAACCAACCCAGGTAGGTCCAGCTAGCGGATATGAAAATCACTTTTATTTTAGGAAAGGACTACTTAAAGCATAGCTTTTAACTACAGAAAGGTGGCTCCAGGTGGCAGTGCCACGGGCTGCTGTCCCCTCTTATAAGTGCCACGTCATCCCTTTCCTCCATCACACACATGTATGCTAAGATGTTGCGCTGTGGATCAATCCCGGATACGGAGGCTGGCTGTACAAAACCATCAAGATGTCTGAATGGACTGGCGCTCGCTGCAGCTTTAAACACGCCCTGTTAGCATGGTTTGTGCTGCGGACTACCAGTACATATGAATGTTGCCATGCCGGGAGTGTAAACTCCCTCAATGAGTCCTGGCAATGATTCTGCCCCCTATAGACGGCTGCTGATCACGCTGGCACTACCGTCATACGCCATTATTACGGAGTCATACAGTAATGCAGTTCACTCTTCTGTATTATCTGCGTACATCTTGTGGCCTCTCATCTGTGCAGGCGAGTCCATTCATTGCGTCCCTCCAATAGAGCCGTGCATCTTACGGCCGAGAGCCGGCTCTATTCTACTCCTTACTTGTGTATCACTTGAGATCCAGCTTAGCAGGAAACCTCATTAAGGGATGATTAGCAATCATGAACAAGCCTACACAGAGCAGCCTAAATGGACATTCCCAACACTTAAGGATAAAGAACGGCCTTTTATACCGAGAGATGCGGGTCAGGCCAGCAACAAGTAAAAGACGCGCTATTTAGAAGACGCGCCATTGTTTTCTGCGACCACCAGACTTTAGAAGGGGAGAATTTCAATGTCTCCCAAATTTTATCAAATAAAATACTTCACAGACGGGGAATGTGGATTTGTATGGAGGTTGGGAAGGTTTTATTCACAAAGAACCTCAAGAGGCCTGAGAAAGGTCTGCTGGTGAACAAGGTCTGACCGCTCCGCACCGAGTGATGTGTGCTGGTCGGAACAAAGTACAACCGAAGTACTAGAAGAACGCGGGGGCTGCTGGAGGACCAATGACCAGTCACTAGCAGGGCACTGTGAACCTACCCAGATATATTGTTTTATCCCAGCAGTCTTAGCCATGCGTGGCACCCAGAGCTCTGCCATGACAGTGGTAGCAGAAACCTCGCTGCTTTTTACCATATTTGAGGACTAAAGCTCCATCTCTGGATGTCATAACACTATTTTTGCCCCAGACTTTGCTGTCCTGCCCTGCTGCTTTTCCCGGTCCAGTCCTAGCGGGGCGTGCATCCAATACCCCAGTAAGGGTTAAGAAGGCGAGTGCTGCTGTCCTTCCTTTTACATGGTTGACAATTGTCACTTTTCTTTCAGACGTGGCCCCATAGGTGGCACAAACGGTGATATTTATGAACGTTTTATTAGTACAAATTACCAAAACTAGCACATTTTAGTAGAAACCTTTCCAGCAGCCACGCTGCGCTCCGACTCCCATCAACCTGTCAGGAACCATCTTTGATCACTTTAGTGCGAGTCAGTGATGAAAGCGAACATCTGCTTACCTGCCGCAGTCACCCGCTACGATCGGTGATCCCCGCTACAAAAAAAAGGCACAATATTCTAACTGGGGTCTTAAATCAGGATCCATTTTTGTCTACAATTAAGGGGGTCAGCCATCAGAAATACTTCGGCCCAAAATCATTAACCCCTTAATGACGCACCTTTTTTTTTATTTAATCCATTTTTGCTTTTCCGTCCCCACATTGAAAAAAATCCTACTTCTTTTAGTTCTCCATAGATGCAGCCGTCTGCGGGTTGTTGTTTGCGGGACGAGTTGTATTTTTTAATGCTACTATTTAAGGTATCATATAATGTACTAAAAAAACTTTTACAAAATTTCTAAGTTGGATGTAATAAAAAAAAAAAGCATTTCCACTATCTTGTTTTTAGGCAAAACTGTCCTGCTCACCTTATTCTGCGGGTCGGTACAGTTACTACGATACCAAATTTATATATTTTTTTTTTGCTGTACTACTTTTAAAAAAATAAAATATTTTTGGAATAAAACCATTTTTGCTGCCGTCTGCTGACGGTAACAACTTTTTTTTATTTTTGCATTGACATCCTGCAGGATCGGCGCCATTTTGGAGAAACACGGGACTTTTTGATCCCTTTTTTATTACATTTTTTTCATGGAGACGGGATGACCAAAAAACAGCAACTCTTCTTTCTGATAACATTCATTAAGCGGAACAAATGATGCGTTACTTTGATAGATTGGACTTCAGCGGATGCGGCGACACCAAATAATGGGATAATAAATATGGGAAAAGGGTTTGGCTTTAATTTTTATTACCGTTTATGTTTTCTAATAATAAACCGTTTTTCCTGATTTCTCCATTTTCACCGATCCCATAGTATTGCATTATACAGCGTTCTGACAGGCAGTCTGAAGACACACCATAGGCATGCCTTGATAAACAATCAGTCAGAAGGCCCCAGGCTGCCATGGCAACCAAAGCACCTCACAATCTCATCATGGGGTGGCCATTTGGAACCCCCAAATACAGCTTGGAGCATTTAAAGGATTAACAGCCGCTATAAGCGCTCCCGAATCCACTCCATACAAGCCCTGGGCGGTCAGGACATACCTGGGGTGAAAAGGGGTTAACCCTTTCCAATCCACTGTCTGACCTCTGAAGACATTATGTTTTAAGGCTGTACAGCTCCGATGTTGGAAGACGTCCGTTGGGGTTCTCTTACTGTATATTGCCAGCCTCTCTGCTGTCGGAGCCTAGCCAACGTGTTACCTCATGCAGTACTGGCTTTAGCCAGCAGGTAGCGCCATTGTATAACGGCAGGAAAAGAGTAAGCCCCCTAGGAAAACCAGGATACAAATTGGATTGGAAAGGGTTAAGACGGGCATTCTCTGCTGTTAATTATACCCCATCTTTTAGGCTACGGAGACGAGGCCCCTCCTGTTACGGGCTGAAGAGTGGCACATTGTACAATAATAAAGTCACAAATGTTGGCACAAAAGTAGTACGAGCTCAAATTAGTGACTTTTCTGTTTTTTACACTCGGCTGGCCGAATCGCTTTGATAAATTGCGCTCTGCGCACGGCCTTCGTCTCAATCCATCATAAGTGTGGCAGATAAATATGACAAGGGATGAGGAACTACGATAGAACTGCGGCCAAATTGACAAAACGTCTTATGCAACTCTCAGATGTAAAAAGCGTATTTGGGCAATGTTTTTTTTACTTTTTTTCGCAGGTCCTGGCACTAATTTTTTTATTGGGCTGGCTTTTCTGGGGAGGGCGGGGCCTCCCAAGACCGAAAGATTTATCTAGAACTTACACCAGAAATGTGCGCAAGGTCGGAGCTGGCAGAAATGTCTACAGACGATCACGGAGCCCCTCTTCATGTATTCAGCGCATCGCGGGACGGGGAAAATCATACTGATCGTCGCAAAGGCTGGCATTAGTAGATTACCTCTAAGTGTCTTCACAGTTAAGAATAAAGGAGCGTTTACACGGCGGTTTTCTACTCACTGTCTGGCAGTTCCCCCTTAAGTGTCATAAACCGCATTGTGACAGAAACCCCAAACAGAAGCTTTAGTGACAGACGCCATCATTCTTTTCAGTTAGATTTGAAATATAAAATATGATAGTCGACCTGAATATAACGAAAACGGAGGAAATCCTTTTCAAACAGACACCAAAGTGACAGTAAGCGGATCTGTTCGGGGTCCATCACAATGCAAGCGGAATCCTACAGCGTAATGATCGAAGAATGTTCAAGTGTCTTCCCTACAAAGTCCAAGGAGCTTGAGCCAACTAAAAGTAATCTTTGCTCAAATATGAAAACCTGTGCCATGTGGAAAACTCAATCAGTTCGATTCCTTCCATCTTCTTTGTCTGGAGGCTAGCTGGAGGCTGACGAAAGTAGCCACGTTACACTAGCCATCTGGAGCGTCATGGGGCAACTACTTGGTCAAAAAGTCTACTAGGCTTCATTGCAATCCATCCTTCCTCTATGGCTTACACTCAATGCAGTCTACTGTTTGATCAAATAGACAGACAGACACACAGATAGATAGGAGAGAGATAGATAGACAGACAGACACACAGATAGATAGGAGAGAGATAGATAGACAGACAGACACACAGATAGATAGGAGAGAGATAGATAGACAGACAGACACACAGATAGATAGGAGAGAGATAGATAGATAGACAGATAGATATGAGAGAGATAGACAGATATGGGAGAGAGACAGATAGATAGATATCAGATAGATAGATATCAGATAGATAGACAGACAGATATGAGAGAGAGAGAGAGAGAGAGAGAGAGAGAGAGAGATCAGAGAGATAGACAGATAGATAGATATCAGAGAGATATGAGAGAGATAGACAGACAGATATGAGAGAGATAGACAGATAGATAGACAGACAGACAGATAGACAGATAGGAGATAGATAGATAGATAGACAGAGAGAGAGAGAGAGATAGATATGAGAGAGATAGACAGATAGATAGATGGATAGATATGAGATAGACAGATAGGAGATAGACAGATAGATAGATAGATAGATATATGGAGAGATAGACAGATAGCCAGACAGACAGATATGAGAGAGATAGACAGATAGCCAGACAGACAGACAGATATGAGAGAGATAGACAGATAGATAGATGGATAGATGGAGAGATAGGAGATAGATAGATAGATAGATAGATAGATAGATAGATAGATAGATAGATAGATAGATAGATAGATAGATATGAGAGAGATAGACAGATAGATAGATGGATAGATGGAGAGATAGATAGATAGATATGAGATAGATAGATAGAGACAGAGATACTACTTTTGTAATTCTCCAGAAATGTCCTTTCCCACATTTCCTTATCATTTACCTACTTTTTATAATTATATATCCAAAACCTAAACATTTCATTGATAGAACATCTCTGACCAGCAGCCACTTCCTACGGAGCCGTTCTTTCCTGTCGCCTGATTAAAGGGCCCCAACGTCTCCAGCCTTCTGCATGTGAGCAGAGAACTCCTTACAGTAAGTCTAGGGCCTGCCGCCTCCTGGGGGACGTCTCCACAATATGTTGTGCTGGGAGGAAATCGGCATCAATCTTCACAATCCACTTATACGGCCGGATCGCTCGGGATATGATGCTGAGCAGAGAACACAACGGGCCAGGAGAAAGAACAGAGGTTTTCCCATTTTGGATCAGTGTGAAACAAGGCCAACTCTCCAGCATGATAGTGAAGGAGCCCAAAACCTCCAGCATGTCTGGAAGTCAGCAGCTATACCCAAGAACAACCCCGGCAACCAACTAGTGGCTGCAGACCCCATCCGGAGCGTCTGATGGACCTTCCCATGGGAACAATCCGGGAGGACTTCCCCGGCGGCCAGCGTCACCGTTACCCAGCAGTACCGACCGCCATGTGTCGGCTACCGGAGAGGGGACGGTCACCGATACTACTGCCGATGGCCAGAATTCACATGCAGGATCAGGATCAACAATACACAAACATTCCAGCCTTTGTGGTTCATCTTTTACACCAGTAATTCTCACAACTAGTCAGAAATGAACAGATTACACAATAATTGCTCAGTGTGAGCCGGCCTCCATTATTCTGTAACTTGTCCTTTTTCAGCAAATCATTGGTTCCCGTTCCTGGCTGCCCGGTCGGCCCCGTGGCTGGGAGCGTTCTGTGGACCATTTATGCACAAAAACGGATAGCAAATTTGTAAACTATCCTGACAAAGGCGACGCTGAGCCTCCGGAGCGGTACCATGCGCCATTTATGGCACTTACACCAAAATCAACCCCAAAAAGTCTCAATACACAGAGAAGGAATATATTTAAAAACTTCTTTATCTACCAATCATATAGAAATATCACTATGTAAAATGTATAATAAGTTTCACAGGAGAGCGCAGCCGTCCACAGCGGGTCCGTCAGCAGTCAGATCTGCATCAGTATAATGGGGGATGTCCCATGTGTGTTACAATGTATAACCGGCATCATATCACTGTACACCTCGGGGGTGCACCTACCGTAGGTCTGTGCTCTATATGGCAGCCGTACGCTCATTTATTCTGCATGGTCACATGTAACCGCTAGTAACGTATAGTGATGCCGGTTATACATTGTAACACACATGGGACATCCCCCATTATACTGATGCTGATCTGACTGCTGACGGACCCGCTGTGGACGGCTGCGCTCTCATGTGAAACTTATTATACATTTTACATAGTGATATTTTAATATGATTGGTAGATAAAGAAGTTTTAAATATATTCCTTCTCTGTGTATTGGGGTTGATATAACTATATACACAGCCGTATACATATATACATGCCCGCTGGTATTTTGGAGAACTTTCACAAAAATGATTCAAAATAATGAAATCATGTTTAAATAAAGCTCTAAAATTGGTGTTTGTTTAGGAAGGACAAGAACAAAGCTGCTACGTCCCGACAATCTGTGCTCAGAACTATGGAGACAAGCAGGGGTTAATAATAATTCTAACAGTCCCTCTTATTTATGGAGCACCAACATATTCCCAAATTTTGGAAGTATATTTCCGGTAAATCCTCTAGGCTTTATGTGCAGGTAGCGGCGCGGCTTGTGTGACACCTCCGGCCGTACATCCATTGTTACATTGTAGCCACTACTGGACACAAATCCATAAATACACACAAGGATCTTCCGTTCCTCCCAGAGCTGGATGTGATCTAAGCCCAATGACATCCCCAAACCCTCCTTGGCCTCTGATGGACTTCCAGGCTTGTTGTGGACTATTTCCACTTCCCAGGCTATAAGTGCTTTAGCTCGCCCCTATCCTACCCCTCCCCTAAGCTCTTCAGTACCTGCAGGGGAAGCATCGCCGCTAGACTGAATAGAACGGCGGAGGAGAAGCCGCGGGGCCGAGGATTTGGGAGCTTTAATTCTACCTTTTTCATCAAAAATATTTTTGGATAAAAATGTGCCCAATTTGTAGTTTTGAGGCGTTTATCCAGAATCAACGTGAAATCCGGGAAGGATGCGCACATTTTAATAAAAGCTCTCCTTACAGACGGCACATTTACCTTCCTCAGATTCCCTTCCACTTCAGTCAGTCTCAGCGGGGGGCATCAGAATGCAGACCGCCAACAACATGTAGCAGATTCTCCATCCTGGCACTTCTAGTATTATTTTTCCCATTTTCGTCATGTCCCCCCCAGGTGTGATGTGAGAGAATCTTCCTACTGGAGGAACATGATTGACAACTTCCTATACTGAAGCTGAGAGCAAATAACGCTGGCAGCGGATCAAAGAGAAGTGTGCGCCGCTACAAAGACAACAGATCTACAGAGGGAGAGAAAGAGCAAATTAGAGAGTGCGACTATTGTGGGGTTACAGGGCAAGCTAGCAACTAATTGTCTGGTGTGTGTGGCTTCCAAATCCAGCTGATGCATTAGGAGATAAGCCCAAATGTCAGAAAACACACGAGGGACCCGAAAACGCATCTCCAGACCGAAATGTCACCATTGTTTCTGCTGCTCGCACGTCGCTCACCAATGATGGACGCCGTTCCAGCAGGCCATTACACCCATATATAGTCTATTTGATCAGAATCGCCCTCTCCTCTAATTGTAGCCGCCGTATCAGACCGCTACCTCCTGACCGCACCGCTTACACAACTCTTGGCCCTTACTGATTTACAGAATTACTTGTTGGCCGGTCACCTCCAATTGTTTAAGTATGTTAATTAGGGCCGGAGCTTCGCAGTATCTTCCTACAGCCCGGGACGTTCTTCGCATTGGGGCGAGTCAGGAACACGAATGATATCCAAGCAGTGACTTACTAAATTATGGCCGAAACCTCGGAAAGTGCAAAGAGCTTCTAGAAATAACCGGAATCCTTCTAGTGAGTCGGACTGGTTGGGGTCCACAGAGCAATATATGGTGGGAATGATGGAATGATGGAATGATGGAATGATGGCCGCCTCGTCTGTTTACAAATCATTCACATGTGCAGATAAGAATTGATATGGTTTCTGCATGTTTTCATCAAAGCGGTCTCAGTCCATCATTGGTCCCTCAGGGAGTCGGCCAACGACTCACCCATCGACTTTCACACAAACGACGGCAAATGAGGATTTTTATGGCTGCATAGAATGAAGAATGAGCGACAAGCACACAAATTACTGCTCATCATTCAGTCGTGGGCCGTGTTCACATTGAACCATTATCCTTCATTCATTACTTGTATGATAATCATTCCGTATGAAAGGAGGCCGTAGGACATCATTCCACAAAGTAAGCCGCTTGTAAAAAGTATCATAAATTTTGTGTGTTTTCCTATAGATGGGGGGGGGGGGGCATTATTTTGCACTATAAGTTTATAGGAAAAGATGTGAAAAACAAAAACATTATGAACCCCAAAACGCATCCAAAGAAGTAAATATGCCACAAAAAACTCTCCATGCTACTTTTTGCTGAAAAAAAGTTAAAAAAATGCCAGTAAAAAACACCTCGAAGAACGCAAGATTTTTCCTAAAAATGCCATCTATGTAAACTAACTAAAAAACACTGACTAGAGATCTTCAACCAATTTTCATATTGCTCCATGGCGAGAGAAGGGAGTGAATACCACGAAAATAAGACAAGTGTCTTATATTAATTTTTGTTCAAAGAGGTTTACCTTTTTTACATGTATAGCTGCCTGGACACTATTTAAATTGACTTTTTTAATTAACTGTTAGCAGGGCTTAATTTTGGAGTAGGGCTTATATTTCAAGCCTCCTCAAAAAGCCTGAAAAATCATTTTGCATCCTCAAAAATTCTGGAAAATCACGCTATGTCTTATTTTCAGGGAAACAGGGTAGTAATTAAAAGAAGAAATTGTGAGCGAGTCGCACAGCGGCAGCGCAAAAGTAAACGTGAAGTCCAAAAGAAATAAATAGGAATGTGAGCACAAAAATCTATCATGAATGCAGGAAGACGGATGGAATGAATGAGAAGATCGAACAACAAGAGAAATCCCAGAAAGTGTGACTGAGACGGTGGGATGCAGAAATAGGAGAATTCCCCCCCGCTGGAGATCATGCAAGGGTTACATCTACGGCTGCGGTCACTGGAAATATCCGAATCCTGTGAGGAGCAAAGATCTGATTTCCTTATTGCCTGACTACATAGAACATATATTACATGGCAGCACGGATCTCTCCGTGAGACATCCCAACCGGTCGCACACCATGTGATCTATGACTATATATATATATATATATATATATATATATATATATATATACACACTTTACATGCAGTACATGCAGATCACCTCTTCTTCAGAGTGCTGCAGTTTGGTAGTAAAGGAGCCGAAAGGTTGTTATTACCCCATTGTATATAACCTCAGCCATGGAGTAATGGCCGCTCCCTACAGAACAGCAGAGGACACTGTGCAGCCGAGGGGTAAAAGCCTTCCTAGATATACATGGAGTATTCATTGCAGCGTATATACCATGTATGAATAGATGGAGATTACATACAATATGGGCCGTATGCGATTAACATCCAAGAAACTTGGGCGCAACTCGCATGAGACACGGACACCCAACTGAGTGATGTCCAATATCTACGGGCCCTACACATGGAATAAGGCATGCACCTATTTCTATCACACGGGCCATTGGTGTGAACAGCCTAATTGGGCTATAATGGGTCAGTGTGCTGTCCGTGGAATACACAGGATGGTACAGCTGGGGGTACACACATATAAATGGTGGGGTAAGGGAAAATGTTGGCAAGGGGTCCTAAAACACTTGTCATCCGTAAGTATTATACATATAGTGACTTGTGTTCCAGATGATGTATGCCCAGGAACAAGTAGTGCCATCACTCCTTCAGACGTGGCATTTGTACCCACAACAGTCTATGGTTGAAGCTCACGTTATACAACGGGGCTGCTATCCCATCCACAACACACATGTGCTACATGGAGGGCGAGTTGTGCCTTCAGACGTCCTGCGTTACATGTGTCAGTCGCACAAGAACCTGGAAGACATGATATGTGAGACTCCCTCAGGTAAATACCGCATCTGATGGACGGGGGGGATTCACACTGTTACCCCAAAATGTCCTTTCTCTTCAACTTTTGTCAGTATACCTGTATATCTGGACACGGTCTTGGCGAATAAGCGCTAGTAGATCATGGACTCAAATTTCATTTTTTTCCCTGCAAGCTCCAATGAGTTAAATCCCATTGAACACAGACATGGGTCCATGAGTGATGAGCAAGGAGCTACCAAGTCCAATGACCAAATCTAGCACCCCCACACTAGCCGAGACCCCCTTCTATTTCATCACTTCTTATGTCTCCACATCTGCAAAGGAAGTTAAAAAGCGCAGGAAGTATTCTTTAACTGTCCTTCATATCCGAACATCCAAAACTTGTATTTTGAGTAATATATATTGGTCTATCGAAGAGAATGAAAATGGATCTCGTGTTCATGCAGGGAGCTCGGCGCTCGACAACAACTGTATCCAAAATGGCTTGGAATATTTTCGATGCCCATAATCTACAAGAAGGCTGACAACAGAGACAAAGCCGTACGGAGCGTCGCTCTACATGACCTGATGATCCAGCCAAAGCACCAAATATTTAAATATGTTCCGAAGACTAGTATCTTCACTAAGTTGGCCGGTGTATGGAGAGCACGTAGGCGGGAGCGGACCCCAATCCATGCACTGACCCAGCCATACCTTTAGATAGACAGAAGAGCCTATTGTTGATGCACCACAACAAGACCTGCGGTACACAGAAGAAGGTCTCATTCTAGACAAATACTACTGGAGACGTTCTAGAAGTATCTCGTTAGAGATGTTGATGAGCCAAGAATGAAATAATTTCCACAAGTCGCACATGATTCGAGGTTTACTGATGCATAGGTCCCCTGGTAATTGTAACGGACATCCTGAGACGAGTGGGTCAAGTACTTCTTCTCTGATACATACAAAAGTGAAGATGGAGATCAGTATAATGTGTGTGCTCCACGCAAGATGAAAGTTGTGTAAACTACCGGTAGGTAGTTTACACAACTTTCATTCACAATATGCGTAACGTATGAGCGAGAGATCCTAATGGAAGCCTAAAAAAAGCAAAAACAAGAAATATCCGATCTGGCCAAATAATGACCCCCAAACATCTGAGCTAGCCTCCATCAATATTAGACTGTGCCAAACAAGGGGATCTGCGATCAAGAATCTACATCTGCGGGCTTACTGCTTTACAAGTCATGCCAAAAAGAAAAATGCTTGATTGCCCTATCGAATAATTCTGGAAAATGAACCCCAATTGAATGATTGTATTACAGAAAAAGAGGACTTCTCAGAAATAAGTGGAATTCCCAAAAAGTTAATGGTTACATCAATATAAATCCCCGAGAATTGCAACCTCCATTAACAGGAATAAAGAATGAAGAACAGTATGAATGTACTGTGTTGTATGAGGTCAGTGAGCAGCACATAGATGACCGCTGCCCATGTATGGAGCATTTATATACAGGATCTGTAGGGTCCGCAGCATTTTATTTCCATCATCTAATATTTAGAATCATTTTTGGAATGTTTGGATTGTGAGGCCAAAACCAACCTTTACGGCTCCATATTAAAGAACACGATAGAACGAAGAAAACATGTGAGCGGCTTCACAAGGGCCCAGGACAGGGACGCTGCCGAGATCGGAACCGTTAGTGAAAATACTTCATGAACATAAAAGAATACGAAAGAGATAAGAAAATGGAAGTTCATCAGCAGAACGGCGATCTGCTGCTCACTGAGCAACTCGGGAAGGAGAACCTCTGCCTAAATATCAGTGATCATTAAACTGTCCTCAATGCAAAGACAGAAGAACAGAAGGACGAGCAAAGAGAAAGGACATAAAAACAGGAAAATCAACCTTGGACAGCAAATATATATATATATATATACCCTGTTTCCCTGAAAATAAGACATAGCATGATTTTCCAGAATTTTTGAGGATGCAAAATGATTTTTCAGGCTTTTTGAGGATCCTTGAAACATAAGCCCTACTCCAAAATTAAGGTCTGCTAACAGTTAATTTAAAAAGCCAATTTAAATAGTGTCCAGGCAGCTATACATGTAAAAAAGTTAAACCTTTTTGAACAAAAATTAATATAAGACACTGTCCTATTTTTGGGGAAACACGGTATATATATATATGGATCTGCTTCATCTCACATTATAGAAACGTTGTGCAGAAATAAATACATTGTTTCCGCTTCACCACACGACTCACTGAACCAAAACTGGATACATTTTTTCTTTTTTCGTAAACACTAGATTTTTGCCAATGATGATGAGGATGATGATGATGATGAGGATGATGATCTGCTGCATCTTGGATCCCAGCGGTGAATAGCAGAGAATTTGCAGAATTTTCCAATGAAAATCTCCATTGTACCGAAGAGCCACAGAAAACATTACAGTTCGGGATGAAATGTTCTCTTTTTTTGTTTGATTTCTTGGATTTTTCCTAAAACTGGTGCGGACGCTCGGAGTCAGTAAGCAGCGCGATTCTCGCCGATCGCTATCAGCGTTAAATTAGGTGAGGTGCCTAATCCTCTCTGCTCCTTCTCATTTAATAACTGAAGCACTTGGAAAGAAGCCGGACGGGTTGGGAAATGCTGAGCTACAAAATACATATATATTGGCGATCCGCGCCGAGCGGGGATCCTTTAAGGAGTCGAACATATGTTGAGCATTTAAGTGAACAAAAGAAATATCTGAGGCCAAGAATACAGTCACAGGCGGAAAACCAAAACGGGGAGAAGGGACGAAAAATGTGCAGTAATGCATCTAATAAAATCCATATGCTAAGAAATCAGCAGAGCAAGGGGACAAAGAAAGCTGGAGCGTCGGACCGAGCGAGGGTCTCATATGGGGAGCCCAGGGGGCTAGAAAATGCCCAGACAATTAGACAGCAGCAGCAACTTTCAGAAAGTCAATCTAATGGCCAGAGCTCTGCAGAACAGCCAGAAATACGGAGGTTTCAAAAGTATGTGGATAGAATACTACAGCATCTACATACCCTGTTTCCCTGAAAATAAGACATACCCGGAAAATAAGACATAGCATGATTTTCCAGAATTTTTGAGGATCCAAATGATTTTTCCGGCTTTTTGAGGATGCTTAAAATATAGGCCCTACTCCAAAATTAAGCCCTGCTAACAGTTAATTAAAAAAGTCAATTTAAGTAGTGTCCAGGCAGCTATACATGTAAAAAAGTTAAACCTTTTTGAACAAAAATTAATATAACACACGGTCTTATTTTCAGGGAAACACGGGTAGGTGGGTGGATGAGAGGATGGATGGATGGATTAATGAGAGGATGGTTGGATGGATGGATGGATGAGAGGATGGATGGATGGATAAGAGGATGGATGAATGGATGGATGAATGGATGGATGAGAGGATGGATGAATGGATGGATGAGAGGATGAATGGATGGATGAGAGGATGGATGGATGGATGAGAGGATGGATGGATGGATGAGAGGATGGATGAATGGATGGATGAGAGGATGGATGGATGGATGGATGGATAAGAGCATGGATGGATGGATGGATGGATAAGAGCATGGATGGATGGATGGATGGATAAGAGCATGGATGGATGGATGGATGGATAAGAGCATGGATGGATGGATGGATGGATAAGAGCATGGATGGATGGATGAGAGGATGGATGGATATCAGACAGAGATAGTACATTAAGATTCTCAAAAAAATGTCATTTCCAACATTTTCTTATCGTTTACCTACTTTTTTTTATAATTATATATCCAAAAACTGAAAATGTCACTGATAGAACAGCTCCCTGACTAGCAGCCGCTGACTACTGAGTCAGTTATTCCTGACACCTGATTAAAGGGCCCCAACGTCTACAGACTTCTGCGTGTGAGCAGCATGTAGTTCTGCTGAAGATCCTCAGAGGACTTTTCCTTTCAGCACAATGATATAAGTTTGGCGCTGACAGCTGGATCAGTCAGCGACACCGAAGTGAATTTTCAGGCTTTCGGCCACATTCTGTGTTGCACGCATGGGGCTATAAGGTGCCCTAAGGTGTTGTTGGGACATGTAGGTGGCCCTGTGTGGACAGATGTGAGCTCTGGGCGCAGTGATAACACCTCTGCGAATATTGCCCAAAAGGCTTCCTGACAGGTTGGTGGGATGCTGGAGACGCCACGTTCTGGAGGTGCTCCATGTCCTCACGCACCCTGCTGAAAACATGGCCGCTCCTGCCTTTATTCTGCATCGGTTTATTTCACCAACACAATAAGACTATGAATTTAGATATAGGGAGGCCAAAGTACAAGCCGACAGCCCCGAAGATACAAAGGGGACATGCCTCCGCACTACACACTGGGAAAGGCCGTTCCACACAACATACTGGAAGGGCTTGTCCACCAATTTAGTAACAGCCTAATGTATTGTCTGACCCGTCCATCAGCGGCAGACACTAATATTACCTGCCATGGGAAATACCAGAATGGACATGCCAAATCTACACCTCCTAATTTACTACATGACAAGAAAGTCCATGAGATGGAACTGCATGATAGACGCACGCCAACTGCCACCTAATACATATGCTGCCATGCCAATGGCTACTGAATGACTCATCCGGGGCGAAACGAAGGAGTCACCACCTTTGTCAAATCTACACGGAGTACCTAAAAGCATGTCATATCTCTGCGGTCCATGTTACATATACAGCTCCTGTAATAATACTAACGTTACTGGTATACCCTAATAGGACAGGTAAGTAGACATCAGCCCCAAGGGGAACCCAAGTGAGCGAACATGGTCGGCGTCCAACACTAAAGAATGCCAAGCCAGCTCAGGCCGGATAGATGTGCATCCCGGTAATGCAGGGGGAGATTAATTCATACAGTCACAGAAATCAGGAAAATACCATCAAGAACTTAAAAAGCCACCAAGACGTCTCGTTGGAACATCAAGCATCTGGTCTCCAGGTGTCAATATGAAGGATGGGGTTATATAGCATTACAAATATACACCCACCCATGTGTACACAGTCCATATACAGGCTGTCACAGTAAGATCATGCCAACCAAGTTACTATTGGCGGTGCCAGGCATTCTACAGCCCACATGCAATGATCATAGAACCATCACTGCAAGCCACGTATCCCATGTCAGGGGGAGAACTTCGCTAGTATACGGCTTCTCACATCAGTATATCTCAACAAGCCAGGGCGGCAATGTCAGGCACAGTCTACCAGGAAGCCAAGGCTGGAAATAACCTGAACATGGATATGAAGGGGAGGAAAGCATGTAGAAAAATCAGTGGGGATGCAAGAAATACGGCAGCGTGCATGCATGAGCAACCCCCACTTGTTACATGGAATGGACATATAGCGGTCATGGGACTTTTTACTGATCCTTGGAAAGGAAGTCACTTTGAATGATCGATAAAATGTCAAACTAAACTACAAACACGCATGTGTGTGCAACGTCTACTACACGCATAGCTTCACCTATGTTACATGTATGATCTATATGCCCACAATGGCTAGTGTCACCAAAGGGTTAAAAACGCAGATGCAGCAACTGTGTAAACCTGTACTTGAATACCCGCCTAGGCCGTATACTTAGTCCAACTACGCCATTTTCTACTGCCCTATTAGCCAAATAAGCATGGGCATGTGTGTGAGCTGACCCGCATGCTGCTAATGCCAAGCATGCCTGCCTACTTGGACAAGTGAGCTGATACAATACACTTCTTGTGTGCCAGCCCATTCTCTGTAATGTTCACTCAACATCCCATCCAACTACTCCTAAAATACAAGGCGTATGCCAGCATGATTCATGCCAACCAATACTACATAATATGCACTAAGCATGCCAACCAATTGAACATAATACGCACTGTGCTTGCCAACCAATACAACATAGTACGCACCATGCATGCTAACCGATAAGAGAAAATTCGCACTGGCGTGCCAGCCGTCCCACGCACGGCACCAAGTCTAACCAGACATTTGCTACTAGTGGCTGCTGGGTACTTTCTTGGGAGCCCATTTGTGATCATGACATGCACTGGTAGCACATAATGATCCTGGGCATTAGGGGAAGAAGCCGTAAGTCCCTGGAGATTCTGGCAAGCAGCATCTGGAAGAGCTCGGAAAAAGCAGCTTGTCTGCCCAAGTTGACCATGGCACAGTGAGACGTTGGGGCAGAAGACTGGAAGGAACAGCTAAAGCTCCTGGCCACATTCACAGCGGCAGGTAAACCTCTGCAGGAGAAAATCTCTTCCAGATGTTTGACTGAGGTCGCTTCTGCAACACGTGGAACGTGGATCTCAAGATGTGCCTGGAAGGAGCCGCTGCAGAAGGTCTGCAAGGTAACAGTGGAACGGGTCACTTCTAACCTCTGCAGCGAGGAGACCCACCGCGGGTTAAACTACGCTTAGAGGGAGCCCCCGTCACAGAGACGTCCTCACAGGGGCGCTCATGCTGGAAGAAGGGGGTGAGTGAGTTAGATGAAAGTTTTGTGGCAGCCCTCAGTGGAGGACGGCCGGCAGCTTCTCCTGTCTGACAGTCGTGGGGCAGCACATACACTTCTACCGCGACCCCCGTGTTCCCGCCACATCTGACCGCTCACATAGGACCGCATTGTGTCCAAGGCAGAACATAAGTCAGAACCTGCAGCACCCACGGCTCCAATAGTTTCCTTTGTTTCTTTAAAGGGGGCGTGGCTAGAAAGTGGTAATATTGCAACAAATGTATCTTATGGTTCCATCTGCAGTGGTATGTGTGGCGGGACGGACGCGCTTCACTTGTGGCTAATTAGTGAAAGGAAACAAAACACTTTCAGAATATATGGTACGTGAGGAATGATGGTGACTGCATGCAAAGCAGCAGCGAGGGGATTCCTCCAGGGTGCAGCGGCATGGGTAGTTGTGCCTACATGGGCAATGTCCTGGTAATCTATGGGTACTCAGCCCAAAGCACATGGAAGTTTCTTACTAGACTCCATTCGTAGTAAAACACTTACCAGACAGCCTCGGCGGCTCTGGTGTATCATAGCGCCGGCTACACTCCATCAGAGCAGAAAGTTTGGGAAGCCCCCCTCGCCCTCTTACCTGGGGTTACTCTTGTTCCAGTAGACTGCATACCGGTCTGATATCACTTTGCTGGGGTCATCTGTCCAGACACAGACCCAAATCAGGGCCCCCAGTAGCAGTGGGACCAGGGGCCCCATACTCGGGGTCCAAGTTTCTTGCTGCACTCACAGCGGACGCCGCGCTGCCATGTCCGGACACTATCCTGGAGAAGTGTTCTAGAGTATGGGCAGAGCTCGGGACCACGGTTCTAGCAGGAGAGTCGCTCAGTCACTTTGTGGGGGCTCTCAGCTCCATGCCATGGGGGGTCTGCCTCGTACCCCAATGGTGGATATGGCTCTCTTCCTCGCAGGGAGACAGGGCTTGTGGCTCAGGCCAGGTGCACGGAGCAGGCTCCAGCTCAGCTCAGCTTCACTCTCCGCTTTCATGGTCTAGAGCCCAGGAGGTGACAACTCCTGAACTCCGGAGGAAGGAGCAGTCAGGACATCCTGCAGGCGGACGGGGATGACGAGCAGATCCTGGGGCCACACAACAGGTCTGCACCGCGCTGAAGCCCAAGCAGCACACGGCCGGACGGAGGAGTGCTGCGGTGCCCGAGCCCCACTACTGCAAGTGCCACATCCCTGCGTCCTCACTCCATCCAGCACACATGTCCCCTCCCTGAGCTGCACTCCGGCCAGCCCTCCGCTCTCCTCCCTGCTGCATCACTGGCTGTGAGGGAGAGCACAGATGGGGCCTACCGCTGCCCTCTGCTGGCGGCTCCACTAACTGCTGCGCCGGCGCGTCCTCCATTCATCTTTGATAGAGAACAGTAGATCTGTCTGTCGGAGGTGAAGCCGCAGATCTGTACGATATGGGTGAGAGATTGGCTGAGCGATCATCACCCGCAGGAGCAATACTGGCGGATTACAGAGCGAGACCTCACAGACCGCCGCTGTAATCACATATAATATAGAACTAGAGATGAGCGAGGGTTGTCCTTAGCGAGTACCTGCCCGCTCGGAAGAAAAGATTCGGGTGCCGACGCGGGGGACCGGTGAGTTGTGGGAGTGAGCAGGGGGGAGCGGAGAGAGGGATCTCCCCCCCCCCCCCCCCGCTCTACCCCGCCTCTCCCCGCCGGCACCCGAATCTTTTCTTCCGAGCGGGCAGGTACTCGCTAAGGACAACACTCGCTCATCTCTAATAACAACCAATCACAGCGCAGCTTTCATTTCTTATACCGCCAAACTCATATAAGAGCTGCGCTGTGATTGGTTGTTATATATTATACTGCTGAGCTAACATGAAAGCTGTGCTGTGATTGGGTGTTATATATTATACTGCTGAGCTAACATGAAAGCTGTGCTGTGATTGGGTGTTATATAAGGTTGCAAGTTCGATCCCCACATGCGTCAGGTAGCCGCTCAAGGTTGACTCAGCCTTCCATCCTTCCGAGGTCGGTAAAATGAGAACCCAGCTTGGTGGGGGGTAATTAAGTAATAATTACCTGAAAGCGCTGAGTAATAAGTTGGCGCTATACAAATACCAAGATTTATTTTTTTATTTATTACATTGCTGAGGTAACATGAAAGCTGCTCTGTGATTGGTTGTTATATATTATACTGAGGTAACATGAAAGCTGCGCTGTGATTGGTTGTTATATATTATACTGCTGAGGTAACATGAAAGCTGTCCTGATTGGTTATTATATATTATACTGAAGTAACATGAAAGCTGCTCTGTGATTGGTTGTTATATATTATACTGAGGTAACATGAAAGCTGCTCTGTGATTGGTTGTTATATATTATACTGAGGTAACATGAAAGCTGTGCTGTGATTGGTTGTTATATATTATACTGAGGTAACATGAAAGCTGTGCTGTGATTGGTTGTTATATATTATACTGAGGTAACATGAAAGCTGCTCTGTGATTGGTTGTTATATATTATACTGAGGTAACATGAAAGCTGCGCTGTGATTGGTTGTTATATATTATACTGCTGAGGTAACATGAAAGCTGTGTTGTGATTGGTTGTTATATATTATACTGAGGTAACATGAGAGCTGCGCTGTGATTGGTTGTTATATATTATACTGAGGTAACATGAAAGCTGCGCTGTGATTGGTTGTTATATATTATACTGCTGAGGTAACATGAAAGCTGCGCTGTGATTGGTTGTTATATATTATACTGCTCAGGTAACATGAAAGCTGCGCTGTGATTGGTTGTTATATAATATACTGCTGAGGTAACATGAAAGCTGTGCTGTGATTGGTTGGTATATATTATACTGAGGTAACATGAAAGCTGTGCTGTGATTGGTTGTTATATATTATACTGCTGAGGTAACATGAAAGCTGCGCTGTGATTGGTTGTTATATATTATACTGCTGAGGTAACACGAAAGCTGCACTGTGATTAGTTGTTATATATTATACTGAGGTAACATGAAAGCTGCGCTGTGATTGGTTGTTATATATTATACTGCTGAGGTAACATGAAAGCTGCGCTGTGATTGGTTGTTATATATTATACTGCTCAGGTAACATGAAAGCTGCGCTGTGATTGGTTGTTATATAATATACTGCTGAGGTAACATGAAAGCTGTGCTGTGATTGGTTGGTATATATTATACTGAGGTAACATGAAAGCTGTGCTGTGATTGGTTGTTATATATTATACTGCTGAGGTAACATGAAAGCTGCGCTGTGATTGGTTGTTATATATTATACTGAGGTAACATGAAAGCTGTGCTGTGATTAGTTGTTATATATTATACTGAGGTAACATGAAAGCTGCGCTGTGATTGGTTGTTATATAATATACTGCTGAGGTAACATGAAAGCTGCGCTGTGATTGGTTGTTATATAATATACTGCTGAGGTAACATGAAAGCTGTGCTGTGATTGGTTGTTATATATTATACCGCTGAGGTAACATGAGAGCTGCGCTGTGATTGGTTGTTATATATTATACTGCTGAGGTAACATGAAAGCTGCGCTGTGATTAGTTGTTATATATTATACTGAGGTAACATGAAAGCTGTGCTGTGATTGGTTGTTATATAATATACTGCTGAGGTAACATGAGAGCTGCGCTGTGATTGGTTGTTATATATTATACCGCTGAGGTAATATGAAAGCTGTGCTGTGATTGGTTGTTATATATTATACTGAGGTAACATGAAAGCTGCGCTGTGATTGGTTGTTATATATTATACTGCTGAGGTAACATGAAAGCTGCGCTGTGATTGGTTGTTATATATTATACTGAGGTAACATGAAAGCTGCGCTGTGATTGGTTGTTATATATTATACTGAGGTAACATGAAAGCTGTGCTGTGATTGGTTGTTATATATTATACCACTGAGGTAACATGAAAGCTGCGCTGTGATTGGGTGTTATATATTATACTTAGGTTACATATTATACTTAGGTTACATGAAAGCTGGGCTGTGATTGGTTGTTATATATTATACTGAGGTAACATGAAAGCTGCACTGTGATTGGTTGTTATATATTATACTGAGGTAACATGAAAGCTGCGCTGTGATTGGTTGTTATATAATATACTGCTGAGGTAACATGAAAGCTGCGCTGTGATTGGTTGTTATATATTATACCACTGAGGTAACATGAAAGCTGCGCTGTGATTGGGTGTTATATATTATACTTAGGTTACATGAAAGCTGGGCTGTGATTGGTTGTTATATATTATACTGAGGTAACATGAAAGCTGCACTGTGATTGGTTGTTATATATTATACCACTGAGGTAACATGAAAGCTGCGCTGTGATTGGGTGTTATATATTATACTTAGGTAACATGAAAGCTGCTCTGTGATTGGTTGTTATATATTATACTGAGGTAACATGAAAGCTGCGCTGTGATTGGTTGTTATATAATATACTGCTGAGGTAACATGAAAGCTGCGCTGTGATTGGTTGTTATATATTATACTGCTGAGGTAACATGAAAGCTGTGCTGTGATTGGTTGTTATATATTATACTGAAGTAACATGAAAGCTGCGCTGTGATTGGTTGTTATATATAATACTGAGGTAACATGAAAGCTGTGCTGTGATTGGTTGTTATATATTATACTGCTGAGGTAACATGAAAGCTGCGCTGTGATTGGTTTTATATATTTTACTGCTGAGGTAACATGAAAGCTGTGCTGTGATTGGTTGTTATATATTATACTGCTGAGGTAACATGAAAGCTGCGCTGTGATTAGTTGTTATATATTATACTGAGGTAACATGAAAGCTGCGCTGTGATTGGTTGTTATATAATATACTGCTGAGGTAACATGAAAGCTGCGCTGTGATTGGTTGTTATATATTATACCGCTGAGGTAATATGAAAGCTGTGCTGTGATTGGTTGTTATATATTATACTGAGGTAACATGAAAGCTGCGCTGTGATTGGTTGTTATATATTATACTGAGGTAACATGAAAGCTGCGCTGTGATTGGTTGTTATATATTATACTGAGGTAACATGAAAGCTGTGCTGTGATTGGTTCTTATATATTATACCACTGAGGTAACATGAAAGCTGCGCTGTGATTGGGTGTTATATATTATACTTAGGTTACATGAAAGCTGGGCTGTGATTGGTTGTTATATATTATACTGAGGTAACATGAAAGCTGCACTGTGATTGGTTGTTATATATTATACTGAGGTAACATGAAAGCTGCGCTGTGATTGGTTGTTATATAATATACTGCTGAGGTAACATGAAAGCTGCGCTGTGATTGGTTGTTATATATTATACCACTGAGGTAACATGAAAGCTGCGCTGTGATTGGGTGTTATATATTATACTTAGGTTACATGAAAGCTGGGCTGTGATTGGTTGTTATATATTATACTGAGGTAACATGAAAGCTGCACTGTGATTGGTTGTTATATATTATACCACTGAGGTAACATGAAAGCTGCGCTGTGATTGGGTGTTATATATTATACTGCTGAGGTAACATGAAAGCTGCTCTGTGATTGGTTGTTATATATTATACCACTGAGGTAACATGAAAGCTGCGCTGTGATTGGTTGTTATATATTATACTTAGGTTACATGAAAGCTGGGCTGTGATTGGTTGTTATATATTATACTGAGGTAATATGAAAGCTGCGCTGTGATTGGTTGTTATATATTATACTGAGGTAACATGAAAGCTGTGCTGTGATTGGTTGTTATATATATTATACTGCTGAGGTAACATGAAAGCTGCGCTGTGATTGGTTGTTATATATTATACTGAGGTAACAGGAAAGCTGCGCTGTGATTGGTTGTTATATATTATACTGAGGTAACAGGAAAGCTGCGCTGTGATTGGTTGTTATATATATTATACTGCTGAGGTAACATGAAAGCTGCGCTGTGATTGGTTGTTATATATTATACTGAGGTAACAGGAAAGCTGCGCTGTGATTGGTTGTTATATATTATACTGAGGTAACAGGAAAGCTGCGCTGTGATTGGTTGTTATATATTATACCACTGAGGTAACATGAAAGCTGCACTGTGATTGGTTGTTATATATTATACTTAGGTTACATGAAAGCTGCGCTGTGATTGGTTGTTATATATTATACTGAGGTAACATGAAAGCTGCGCTGTGATTGGTTGTTATATATTATACTGAGGTAACATGAAAGCTGTGCTGTGATTGGTTGTTATATATATTATACTGCTGAGGTAACATGAAAGCTGCGCTGTGATTGGTTGTTATATATTATACTTAGGTTACATGAAAGCTGGGCTGTGATTGGTTGTTATATATTATACTGAGGTAATATGAAAGCTGCGCTGTGATTGGTTGTTATATATTATACTGAGGTAACATGAAAGCTGTGCTGTGATTGGTTGTTATATATATTATACTGCTGAGGTAACATGAAAGCTGCGCTGTGATTGGTTGTTATATATTATACTGAGGTAACAGGAAAGCTGCGCTGTGATTGGTTGTTATATATTATACTGAGGTAACAGGAAAGCTGCGCTGTGATTGGTTGTTATATATATTATACTGCTGAGGTAACATGAAAGCTGCGCTGTGATTGGTTGTTATATATTATACTGAGGTAACAGGAAAGCTGCGCTGTGATTGGTTGTTATATATTATACTGAGGTAACAGGAAAGCTGCGCTGTGATTGGTTGTTATATATTATACCACTGAGGTAACATGAAAGCTGCACTGTGATTGGTTGTTATATATTATACTTAGGTTACATGAAAGCTGCGCTGTGATTGGTTGTTATATATTATACTGAGGTAACATGAAAGCTGCGCTGTGATTGGTTGTTATATATTATACTGAGGTAACATGAAAGCTGTGCTGTGATTGGTTGTTATATATATTATACTGCTGAGGTAACATGAAAGCTGCGCTGTGATTGGTTGTTATATATTATACTGAGGTAACATGAAAGCTGTGCTGTGATTGGTTGTTAGATATATTATACTGCTGAGGTAACATGAAAGCTGCGCTGTGATTGGTTGTTATATATTATACTGAGGTAACAGGAAAGCTGCGCTGTGATTGGTTGTTATATATTATACTGAGGTAACAGGAAAGCTGCGCTGTGATTGGTTGTTATATATTATACTGAGGTAACATGAAAGCTGTGCTGTGATTGGTTGTTATATATTATACTGAGGTAACATGAAAGCTGCGCTGTGATTGGTTGTTATATATTATACTGAGGTAACATGAAAGCTGTGCTGTGATTGGTTGTTATATATTATACTGAGGTAACATGAAAGCTGTGCTGTGATTGGTTGTTATATATTATACTGAGGTAACATGAGAGCTGCGCTGTGATTGGTTGTTATATATTATACTGAGGTAACATGAAAGCTGTGCTGTGATTGGTTGTTATATATATTATACTGCTGAGGTAACATGAAAGCTGCGCTGTGATTGGTTGTTATATATTATACTGAGGTAACAGGAAAGCTGCGCTGTGATTGGTTGTTATATATTATACTGAGGTAACAGGAAAGCTGCGCTGTGATTGGTTGTTATATATTATACTGAGGTAACATGAAAGCTGCGCTGTGATTGGTTGTTATATATTATACTGAGGTAACATGAAAGCTGTGCTGTGATTGGTTGTTATATATTATACCGCTGAGGTAACATGAAAGCTGTGCTGTGATTGGTTGTTATATATTATACTGCTGAGGCACACTGAAAGCTGCGCTGCGATTGGTTGCAATTCCTTATATTGTTGAGGTAGCATGAAAACTGTGATGTGATTGGTTGTTATATATTATACTGAGGTAACATGAAAGCTGCACTGTGATTGGTTGTTATATAATATACTGTTGAGGTAACATGAAAGCTGCACTGTGATTGGTTGTTATATATTATACTGAGGTAACATGAAAGCTGCACTGTGATTGGTTGTTATATATTATACTGAGGTAACATGAAAGCTGCGCTGTGATTGGTTGTTATATATTATACTGAGGTAACATGAAAGCTGTGCTGTGATTGGGTGTTATATATTATACTGAGGTAACATGAAAGCTGTGCTGTGATTGGTTGTTATATATATTATACTGCTGAGGTAACATGAAAGCTGTGCTGTGATTGGTTGTTATATATTATACTGAGGTAACAGGAAAGCTGCGCTGTGATTGGTTGTTATATATTATACTGAGGTAACAGGAAAGCTGCGCTGTGATTGGTTGTTATATATTATACTGAGGTAACATGAAAGCTGTGCTGTGATTGGTTGTTATATATTATACTGAGGTAACATGAAAGCTGCGCTGTGATTGGTTGTTATATATTATACTGAGGTAACATGAAAGCTGCGCTGTGATTGGTTGTTATATATTATACTGCTGAGGTAACATGAAAGCTGCGCTGTGATTGGTTGTTATTAGAGATGAGCGAACACGTTCGGCCCCGCCCCTTTTTCGCCCGAACACCGAACCTTGCGAACACTTCAGTGTTCGGGCGAAAAAGTTCGGGGGCCGCCGTGGCAGCGCGGGGGGGTGCGGCGGGGAGCGGGGGGGAGAGGGAGAGAGAGAGGGCTCCCCCCTGTTCCCCGCTACTGCCGCCCGCGCCGCCGCGCATCTCCCCGCCCCCCGGCGGCACCCGGACACTTACGCGCGAACACTGCAGTGTTCGGCAAAGCGGGTGTCCGGGTGCGGATGTGTCCGTAACGGACACGTTCGCTCATCTCTAGTTGTTATATATTATACTGAGGTAACATGAAAGCTGCGCTGTGATTGGTTGTTATATATTATACTGCTGAGGTAACATGAAAGCTGTGCTGTGATTGGTTGTTATATAGTATACTGCTGAGGTAATATGAAAGCTGCGCTGTGATTGGTTGTTATATATTATACTGAGGTAACATGAAAGCTGTGCTGTGATTGGTTGTTATATATTATACTGAGGTAACATGAAAGCTGCACTGTGATTGGTTGTTATATATTATACTGCTGAGGTAACATGAAAGCTGTGCTGTGATTGGTTGTTATATATTATACTGAGGTAACATGAAAGCTGCACTGTGATTGGTTGTTATATATTATACTGAAGTAACATGAAAGCTGCGCTGTGATTGGTTGTTATATATTATACTGAAGTAACATGAACGCTGCGCTGTGATTGGTTGTTATATATTATACTGAGGTAACATGAAAGCTGCGCTGTGATTGGTTGTTATATATTATACCACTGAGGTAACATGAAAGCTGTGCTGTGATTGGTTGTTATATATTATACTGAGGTAACATGAAAGCTGTGCTGTGATTGGTTGTTATATATTATACTGAAGTAACATGAAAGCTGCGCTGTGATTGGTTGTTATATATTATACTGCTGAGGTAACATGAAAGCTGTGCTGTGATTGGTTGTTATATATTATACTGCTGAGGTAACATGAAAGCTGTGCTGTGATTGGTTGTTATATATTATACTGAGGTAACATGAAAGCTGTGCTGTGATTGGTTGTTATATATTATACTGAAGTAACATGAAAGCTGTGCTGTGATTGGTTGTTATATATTATACTGAGGTAACATGAAAGCTGTGCTGTGATTGGTTGTTATATATTATACTGCTGAGGTAACATGAAAGCTGTGCTGTGATTGGTTGTTATATATTATACTGCTGAGGTAACATGAAAGCTGTGCTGTGATTGGTTGTTATATATTATACTGAGGTAACATGAAAGCTGTGCTGTGATTGGTTGTTATATATTATACTGAAGTAACATGAAAGCTGCGCTGTGATTGGTTGTTATATATTATACTGAGGTAACATGAAAGCTGTGCTGTGATTAGTTGTTATATATTATACTGCTGAGGTAACATGAAAGCTGTGCTGTGATTGGTTGTTATATAATATACTGCTGAGGTTACATGAAAGCTGCACTGTGATTGGTTGTTATTAGAGATGAGCGAACGTACTCGGATAAGCACTACTCGTCCGAGTAATGTGCCTTATCCGAGTACCGCTGTACTCGTGCTGAAAGATTCGGGACGCTCCGCTGCTGACAGGTGAGTCGCAGCGGGGAGCGGGGCAGAGCGGGCGGGAGAGAAGGAGAGAAAGATCTCCCCTCCGTTCCTCCCCGCTCTCCCCTGCAGCTCCCCGCTCCGCAGCGCGTCCCGAATCTTTCAGCACGAGTACAGCGGTACTCGGATAAGGCACATTACTCGGACGAGTAGTGCCTATCCGAGTACGTTCGCTCATCTCTAGTTGTTATATATTATACTGAGGTAACATGAAAGCTGCGCTGTGATTGGTTGTTATATATTATACTGAGGTAACATGAAAGCTGCTCTGTGATTGGTTGCTATATATTATACTGAGGTAACATGAAAGCTGCGCTGTGATTGGTTGTTATATATTATACTGAAGTAACATGAAAGCTGTGCTGTGATTGGTTGTTATATATTATACTGAAGTAACATGAAAGCTGCGCTGTGATTGGTTGTTATATATTATACTGAGGTAACATGAAAGCTGTGCTGTGATTGGTTGTTATATAGTATACTGCTGAGGTAATATGAAAGCTGCGCTGTGATTGGTTGTTATATATTATACTGAGGTAACATGAAAGCTGTGCTGTGATTGGTTGTTATATATTATACTGCTGAGGTAACATGAAAGCTGTGCTGTGATTGGTTGTTATATATTATACTGAGGTAACATGAAAGCTGTGCTGTGATTGGTTGTTATATATTATACTGAGGTAACATGAAAGCTGCGCTGTGATTGGTTGTTATATATTATACCGCTGAGGTAATATGAAAGCTGTGCTGTGATTGGTTGTTATATATTATACTGCTGAGGTAACATGAAAGCTGTGCTGTGATTGGTTGTTATATATCAGTGATGGCGAACCTTTTAGAGCCTGAGTGCCCAAACTGCAACCTAAAACCCACTTATTTATCGCAAAGTACCAACACATCAGGGGGCGGGGCTTATCACGATGTATGAGTTTACCCCCGTTGTTCTAAAAAGGACAGGGCCGCTTCAAAATAGACAGGGTGAAGATTTTGACTGCTTTTTGGATGCGGAAATGCTGCAGACTGTCCCCAGCAGAAATTACTGTGGAAAATTCTGCAGCATTTCTGCATCCAAAAAGTAGTCAGAATCTGCACGCTTTCTATTGTGAAACAGCCCTGCCCATTTCCGCCACGTGTAAACATACCCCAGCGGTAATAGTGCCACCCCCCCCCCAGCAACCCCAGCGGTGATAGTGGCCCCCACCCCACAGCAGCTCCAGCGGTGATAGTGGCCCCCACCCCACAGCGGCCCCAGCGGTAATAGTGTCCCCCACCCCATAGCGATAATAGTAATCCCCCCCCAGCGGCCCCCCAGTGCAGCAGTGACACCCCCCCAGCGGCCCCCCAGTGCAGTAGTGACACCCCACAGTGCCCCTCCCGAGACCCACATACTTACCTCCTCCTCCTGGAAGCTTAGCTTCTCTTCTGGTCCCGGCATGCATATTAACTTTTTCTTACCCACTTCTGCCTCAATAGGTAATTCCCAGCAACCTGATTGGTTGTTTGGTGAATCAGCCAACCCAAACAACCAATCAGGTTGCTGGGAATTGCTGATTGCTGCAGAAGTGGGGAAGAAAGTGTTAATATGCTCCTGGCACACACACTGACACACACGCTGCTGGACGCCTCCCCCCTCCCGGCGAACCAAGTAGTAGGAGACGTCGGGGCAGGGGGGAGGGGGATTCCAGCTGCACATTGAAGTCAGTGTATGCCAGGATCAGCGCAACTAGCAGTGCCGTTTGCGAATGCCGGCAGGGGAGCGCGGCCCCTGCTGGTATTCACAAGTGGTGAGCGGCCGATGGGGTGCGTGCCAGTAGGGAGGGCTCTGCGTGCCGCCTCTGGCACGCGTGCCATAGGTTCGCCACCACTGTTATATATTATACTGAGGTAACATGAAAGCTGCGCTGTGATTGGTTGTTATATATTATACTGAGGTAACATGAAAGCTGCACTGTGATTGGTTGTTATATATTATACTGCGGAGATAACATGAAAGCTGTGCTGTGATTGGTTGTTATATATTATACTGAGGTAACATGAAAGCTGCGCTGTGATTGGTTGTTATATATTATACTATTGAGGTAACATGAAAGCTGCTCTGTGATTGGTTGTTATATATTATACTGCTGAGGTAACATGAAAGCTGAGCTGTGATTGGTTGTTACATATTATACTGCTGAGGTAACATGAAAGCTGCTCTGTGATTGGTTGTTATATATTATACTGCTGAGGTAACATGAAAGCTGCTCTGCGATTGGTTGTTATATATTATACTGCTGAGGTAAAATGAAAGCTGCGCTGTGATTGGTTGTTACATATTATACCTCTGAGGTAACATGAAAGCTGCGCTGTGATTGGTTGTTATATATTATACCTCTGAGGTAACATGAAAGCTGTGCTGTGATTGGCTGTTATATATTATACTGCTAAGGTAACATGAAAGCTGCGCTGTGATTGGTTGTTATATATTATACCGCTAAGGTAACATGAAAGCTGTGCTGTGATTGGTTGTTATATATTATACCGCTAAGGTAACATGAAAGCTGTGCTGTGATTGGTTGTTATATATTATACCGCTAAGGTAACATGAAAGCTGCGCTGTGATTGGTTGTTATATATTATACCGCTAAGGTAACATGAAAGCTGTGCTGTGATTGGTTGTTATATATTATACTGAGGTAACATGAAAGCTGCACTGTGATTGGTTGTTATATATTATACTGCGGAGATAACATGAAAGCTGTGCTGTGATTGGTTGTTATATATTATACTGAGGTAACATGAAAGCTGCGCTGTGATTGGTTGTTATATATTATACTGAGGTAACATGAAAGCTGCACTGTGATTGGTTGTTATATATTATACTGCGGAGATAACATGAAAGCTGTGCTGTGATTGGTTGTTATATATTATACTGAGGTAACATGAAAGCTGCGCTGTGATTGGTTGTTATATATTATACTGCTGAGGTAACATGAAAGCTGTGCTGTGATTGGTTGTTATTAGAGATGAGCAAGCATGCTTGTTCGAGCAGTAGCATACTTGAAAGAGCCCGTTACTTGAACAAGCACCATGTGGTGCTCGAGAAATTTTCATCCCCCCTCCCTACGTTTAGCGCCGTTTTTTAGCCAATAAACATGCAGGGAATGCTTTACTACTTCCTGCTGTGACGTGCCAACCCTGTGCACATCCATAGCAGTGACTGGCTGGGCTGATCAGGTGACCTCAGAGTATAAATACTCTGGTCACCTGAGGCTCGCCTCACACTCAGGCTGCATGAGCTGAGGGATAGAGGTGCTATAGGGAAAGCAGTAGTGTAGGGTACAGGTTGCGGTTAGGCAGGGATCCTTGCTCCAAGAAACCAACAGTCCTTTCTAGGACTACAACTCCTCTCATTGTGTGCATCAGCAGTTTGACAGGCTGGGAGCAGTAGTGCGCACAATGTATTCTCAAGCATCCTGGCTGTATACTGTTACCGGTTTTATGCAGTATACTGCTACTGGTGTACACAGACTATATAGGAAGTAACAAAACTCCTCTCATTTTTCATTGTTTTAGTTTTTTTGCCTGTTGATAGTGTACGCTATTAGAGATGAGCGAGCGCTCGTTACTCGAGATGAGCACCACCAGGTACTCGAGTCAATTGCATTTCCTTCCCTGCATGTTTTGCGCCATTTTCTGGCCAATAGACATGCAGGGAAGGCATTACAACTTCCTGCTGTGACGTGTCAGCCCTATCCCACCCCCCTGCAGTGAGTGGCTGGCAAGATCAAGTGACCGCCGAGTATTTAAAGCGGTCCCGCCCGCGGCTCGCCTCAGCCACACGCTGGCAGAGATTAGGGAGGGTGCTGCTGCTGCTATAGGGAGAGTGTTGGCGTCCTCAAGAACCCCAACGGTCCTTCTTAGGGCCACATCTGACCGTGTGCATTACTGTTGTGGCTGCTGGGAGCAGTTTTGCACAATTTTTTTTTTTCATCTCGGGCCGTGCAGGCTATTACAGCTATAGCGTTCTCAGTCTGCAGTCAATTATACAGAGTATAGGGGCAGCACTGGTCAGGCAGGGATAGTGGTAGTGTAGAATCCTGTCAACAAGAACCCCAAAAAAAAGCTCCTTCTTAGGGCTACCTGTGACCGTGTGCATTTTACTGCCTGGCTGCTGGGAGTTGTAGTGCCTCACTATTACCCAGCTAGGCCTTTCTGCAGCCTTGCATATAATATTTTTCTGACTACAGTTTGCGTTACATAACTGCTGTCAGCCTCCAACTGGACGCCAATATTTCCATAATTTTTTACACCGCTCTGTGTGTGCCGACAACTTCACGCATAGCGTGCGGCGACAGCCCCTGATAGAGGGAAAGTCATATACATGCTATATAGCCTGTATTCTTTTTCAAAAAAATTTAAATAAAAGCTCCTTCGTTGGGCTACCTGTGACCGTGTGCATTTTACTACCTGGCTGCTGGGAGTTGTAGTGAATCACTATTGCACGGCTAGGCCTGTTTGCAGCCTTCCTTATTCTCTGTTTCTGCCTGGAGTTAGCGTTACAATACCGCTGTCAACTTGAAAGTGTACGCCAATAATTCCATAATTATTCACACCACTCTGTGTCTGCCATCAACTTCACGCACAGCGACAGCCACTGATAAAGGAAAAGTCATATACACGCTATATAGCCTGTATTTTTCTTCAAAAACATTTTTTTTTAAACTCCTTCGTTGGGCTACTTGTGACCGTTTGCATTTTACGGCCTGGCTGCTGGGAGTTGTAGTGAATCACTACTGCACGCATATTAACACTAACTGCTTCGGTTATGCACGCTGCCGATTCCAGCCAATGAGGTGGCTGGAATTGGCAACATGTGACTTCACATCGTGCACGAACAGTACAGTTCAGCAGCCGTGCACGATGAGAGCTGTGCCCGCGCGTCACGTGACCCGTGACGTCATCGAGCCTTGAATTTGCCCGTGGATTCCGAGCCCTATTCACCTACAGAGGAAGCTGAGGGTTGGAGCCTTTTATACAACTTACAACGTGGGAGAGGAAGATTTGTGCGCTACGTGTGGTGAGTACCCACCTGAGATTTGTGCGCTGTGTGGTGAGTACCCACCTGAGATTTGTGCGCTGTGCACTACGTGTGGAGAGTACCCACCTGAGATTTGTGCGCTGTGCGCTACGTGTGGAGAGTACCCACCTGAGATTTGTGCGCTGTGCGCTACGTGTGGAGAGTACCCACCTGAGATTTGTGCGCTACGTGTGGAGAGTACCCACCTGAGATTTGTGCGCTGTGCCCTACGTGTTTTGAGCACCCACCTGAGATTTGTGCGCTGTGCGCTACGTGTGGAGACGCGGCCACCTGAGATTTGTGCGCTGTGCGCTACGTGTGGAGACGCGGTCACCTGAGATTTGTGCGCTGTGCGCTACGTGTGGTGAGTACCCACATGAGATTTGTGCGCTACGTGTGGAGACGCGGCCACCTGAGATTTGTGCGCTACGTGTGGAGACGCGGCCACCTGAGATTTGTGCGCTACGTGTGGAGACGCCGTCACCTGAGATTCCTGCGCTACGTGTGGAGACGCCGTCACCTGAGATTTGCGCGACGCCACCTGACGCAACCTG